>NC_045732.1:41364577-41664577 GCF_009834535.1 Camelus ferus | reverse complement strand
TCTTTCTCTGACTACTTCATTTAATGTGATCATTTCTAGGTCCATCCATGTTGCTGCAAATGGCATTATTTCATTCTTCCTTATGGCTGAATAGTATTCCATTGTATATATATACACCACAACTTCTTTATCCAGTCATCTGTTGATGGACATTTAGGTGGTTTCCAATCCTGGCTATTGTAAATAGTACCGCTGTGAACGTTGGGGTGCATATGTCTTTTCAAATTATAGTTTTCTCCAGATATATGCAATGGGGACATTTTTCTAATAATCACAAGCTAGCCACCCTGTGAGCCAGAGGGGCTGCCTCTGCCCAGAAGGGCACCTTTGTCTAAATCGAATGAAAGTGCTAGACAGGTGAGCTGTGGCTTGTGTGCCAGGCCCTGAGCTAGTGAGTTGCCAGAACACAGATCAGTCCTGAGGTTGTTGACAAAGCTGAGCAGCCATCTTTAAAAAGAGCACCAGGGACAATGAATTTGTCATCTTATTAGAGGGCCCATAGTGGCCACACAGTGGGCGTGCTCAACCCCTCCATGGAGAAACTACAGGGACAATGGAACAAGGGAGAGGACTATTCCCGGTACCTACTGATGAGCCAGACTTTGCCTAGGTGAATGAACCCCTCTTCCCCCTCCTCTTGCACCCCCTCCTCTCTCCACCATCAGGCTCTTCCTGGGTCTCTCTCTCATTCCTTTTGATTCCTTCAACAGAACACTTATTGGCATTCATTACTCAGTGCAGTCCATGCAAAAATGTCCTTGGTGACATTTCCAAAATCAGGTGGAGGAAACAGACAATTTTTTAAATGTATTGTTATGGATTTATACATCTCTATCTTACAAAAAGGACTTGAAGCAGCTGTCAATTCCAAGATTTATCATTTCCTGACACTATACAAGGGTGGACGATAGAACTAAGGCAAGATGATGATAAGAATCCTTTTTATTTATTTTGCTTTAAAATGTTTATATTGTCTTTCTGTTGTAGAGTTATTATCTTCTTTTTAAGTGTGCAGAAGAGTAGAGAAGGATATAAAACACCCCCAGTTTTATCAAACCTTCACATTTTGTTATAGTTACTTCAGATTTTTTTTTTAAAGAGAACATTAACGATACAGTTGAATCCCCCATGGCAATTCCTCAGGTGCACCCCCTTCCTCCCGCAGTGACCACTGTCCTGAATTTGGAGTTTTTCATGCCCATGCATGTTTTGTTCTTCAACTTTATATGAATGTATCCAGAAATTTCATATTATTTTGCAAACATGATACAGTCTCGTTTTGCATGAGTGGTATTGATACTGTATGGCCTCTGTGCTGGTATTGCAGCTCAAGATAGCCTCTCCAGCACCGAAAGGACTTTGGGGTCCGTTATTTCCTGTGCTCCTCACACAAGCCTCTTAAGAAGGCAGAGCAAGTGTTATGATCCCCTATTTGACTCAAGAGGAAGCGAAGATCCAGAGAGTGAGGGGACAAGACCACAAAGGGGCAGAGGCCCAGGCTTACCCAGCTCAGTGTGGTTTCTACTTCTCAGTTGTCCTGTGAGTCATATCATCAAGACAGTAAGTGTGAATGACTGGAGACAGTGGGAGGGCGAGGAGAGGAGTGTGGAGATGAGGGTAGGAAGGAAGGGAAAAATAAAAGGGCAGAGCCAGCAGAGGGAATTGTATGGCTTGAATTTACCAGTGACTCTCAACCTTGACCGCTTTGGAGGATTGCCTGGGGTGCTTCGAGAAACACTGCTGCCTGGGACCAACCCCCAGAGATTCTAATGTAACAGGCTTGCTGGGGCGTCCTGAGCAGCAGGATGTGGAAAAGCTCCCCAGCTGGTTTTAAATGTATAGCTTAGGTGAGGACCATTGACTAAGCAAAGCAATTTGTCAGGCAGTGAATTGGTTGAGGGGGCGGTACTCAAAGGCTGGCTTGTTAACATTAATAAGATCTTAGACTTCAAAGCCTGGCTTGATAATACAATGTAAATAAGGTATTGAGATCTTAGCCCTAGATTCTATAGACAGAAATGGGCTAAAATGAAAGAGGTGATAATCCAGTTTCCTCAGTGCTGTTCATGCTAGTCTTAGACTATTTTGTTCAGTTATCAAGGCTTTAACTTGAAGGGGAGACCAGCAATTTTCAGAATGAATACCAGTAACCCCCCACAGAGTAATAGAACTCGTCATTCTCTAAGTACCTCCTTTGTGCAGGATCTGTGCTGGAGGAAAGTAAGATGGAAAAATCACAATCTTTGCCCTCCAGAAGCTCAGAGTAACTGGCAACCCAGACAAATATATGACAACTAACACACTGTGCTGAGTGCTAGTGTGAAGGAAAAGCCCAGATGGGGTAATGAGCTAAGTCACAAATCTAAGTGTGATAAGTGTCGGTTTACTGATCTAAGTTCTGCTGGGCTAACTCGTAAATCTGAAGTTTAGTGTCAGTTTACTGGGCTAACAAGCTAACTCATAAATCCAAGCTCAACAAGTGTCAGTAACGTGATCTGTTCCAAACTGATAAGCTCCAGTGTACTGATTCCTTGCTTTTTGTTGTTTGAACCTTATTGGCTAATAGCCCCATACTTGTAATTAACCCTATAAAACCTCATGTGTATGTCTTGGAGGTGCTCAGAGCTTTGGAGCAGAAGCCCCTCTGAGCCCGCCTGCGTAATAAATCTGAGTACTCCAACCCTCCAAGTGGTGCTTGTTTCTTGGCTGGCCTGTCATTTCCGTAACATTTCTGGAGGCCCCAGCGAGATACAACCACGCGGGCCCCTTGAGCCGCTGGACTGGTGGCTCTGGTCGACCGGGGGACAGGACTCCGGCAGTGAACGAGGTGGCGCCGCCCGACGGTATTCCAGGTTCTCTTTCGTGACGGCAACTCGGCCCCCGGGTGGCTGGGCTACAACCAGAGCCAGACTCCGTGGAGGGATGGACAGACTCACCAGGTGGCGGTCCGGACAAGGTAGGAACCCCCGGGAGATATCAGGTCCTGTCCCATTGGACAGAAGAGGAGGCTGATCCCCTCCTACTGGCTCTCCGTCTGATGATATTTCAGACGGGGAAATCAGGTCAGGTATCAGGTCCTGTCCCAGTGGACAGAAGAGGAGGTGGATCCCCTCCTACAGGAAACAGGATATTGGTATTGGTGGGAGGAATGTTGTTAACCTCTGTGTGTGTGTGTGTGAGTGAATGAGCGGCCTGTGAAGCATGTGATCAGGCTCGAGTTTGTAGCTCCACGGCATTCTGCTACGGAGTTCGAGTGAGTCCCAACCTGCGGTTCCGTGGTGACCTCATACGGCTCAGGGCGGTATCGGTCCCTCAGGGTCCCGATCAGAGTCAGTGGCTTATACTGACCCGCCAAAGCTAAGAGGCACCTTCGTCCCCTCAAGGGGAGCGGCCAGGCGGACGCAACGAAAACCCTCCCTTGTCTTGTCTGCGACACCGGCACAGGGTGGCTACACTGGGAGGGAAAAGGACATAGACAGCCAATGAGTCATCGCCCCTGTGCCCTCGGAGGCTAAGATGCTATTTCTATGAGAAAGTCTCCTACCTGATTCTGTCACAGAACACCTGAGACTTATTGTTCCCCTACTGAACTGACCCAAGTAGTGCCCCTTCTGCCTAGCCTCAGGCCCCCAGGACTCAAATTTAGAAGACGAATTCCTTCAGGACCGGGCTCACCCGGCCTCGGAGGTCCCTTTTCTAGTCCATTTGTTTTACCATCTGTCGTCAGTCCCACGCCCCTGATACGTTAGTTCAGAATATAGAGAGAATTTAATGAAGAAAGTCCCTGCAACTGCTTGAGGCCTTGAGCTCCAGAGACATCAGCTGTGACTGAAACCCAGAGTCCCTGACCAAGTTAGCCTTAAAACAACTCATAGACCCAGCAAGAGAGCAGTCTCTCTGGGAACTCCGGTGTTTTGAAGAGTAAAGAAGAAAAAGATATAAAGGCTACCTTCCTAAACATCTAAAGCAACAGATCTATTATCCTTAAACATCTAAAAAGAATGGGAGGCTCTAAGTCAAAACCCACCCCTCTAGACTGCATGATTAAGAATTTCAAAAAGGGGTTCTCAGGACACTATGGAATTCGAATGATCCCCGCAGGCTCCGCACTTTGTGTGAGCTTGAATGGCCGGCCTTTGGAGTCGGGTGGCCCTCAGGAGAAACTCTGGACCTAGCAACAGTGCGAGCAGTCTATCAAATAATCACTGGAACCCCAGGCCACCCAGATCAATTCCCTTACATTGACTCCTGGCTAAATATCGCCCAGACTCTACCCCCATGGATTCAGTTTTGCTCAAATGGGCCTGGACAATACAAGATACTAGCAGCTCAGCCAGCCCAGGCCAAAAAGACAGTCAAATACTTCGAAATTATTATCTCAGAGGGACACCGAGCCCTAGGACCAGAACGAAAACAAGTTATTTGCGCCATACCCAGACCGGAAACAAAAAGAAAATTGCGAGAGCTCCTGGGCGCAGCTGGGTTTTGCCGGATCTGTATCCCCGGGTTTTCAAAAATAGCCAAGCCCCTCTACGAATCACCTGCTGGATCAGGAAAAGAAACCCTCAAATGGGAAACTAAACAAGAAAATGCCTTTAGGCAATTAAAGGAACTGCTAACCCAAGCCCCAACACTAGGCTTACCAGATGTAACATGAGAGATTAATCTGTTTGTACATGAAAGAGACCAAACCGCTCTTGGAGTCCTGACTCAGAATGTGGGGCCATGGCAGCGACCTATGGCCTATTTGTCTAAAAGACTGGGCCCTGTAACATCAGGATGGCCACCCTGTTTATGGGCCTTCGCTGCCACAGCCCTCCTGGTCAACGAGGCAAACAAACTCACACTGGAACAGACTCTAAATGTAAAAGTGCCCCATTCTGTGGTGGCCCTGATAAACGGCCCAGGTTACAAATGGATAACTAACACAAGGATGACCCACTACCAGGGGCTTCTATGTGAAAATCCAAGAGTCCATCTAGAGACTGTGCGGACCTTAAACCCAGCCACATATTTGCCTGAGGGGGAAGGGCAGCCTGACCACGACTGAAAAAAGAATCATCAAAGAGGTGTATGCAAGCAGGCCTGATCTAACCGACAAGCCCCTGCAAAACCCAGACCTGGAACTTTTCACAGACGGCAGCAGTTACATGCAAGATGGACAGCGGCGAGCAGGTTACGCTGTAACAACAACCCGAGAGGTCATAAAGGCAGAGTCCCTTCCCCCAGGATGGTCTGCTCAGTGAGCAGAGACCTGGGCACTGGTCCAGGCACTAAGGGAAGGGAAAGGAAAACGAGTCAATATATACACCGATTCCAAATATGCATTTGCAACCTTGCATGTACATGGAGCCATCTATAAGGAGAGAGGACTTTTGACTGCTGGGGGAAAAGAAATCAGAAACAAAGAAGAAATTTTACAGTTACTGGAGGCAGTATGGGATCCAAAGGAAGTGGCCGTTATTCGCTGTAAGGGACACCAAAGAGGAAATGACCCTGTGAGCCAGGGGAACAGGCTAGCTGATCAAAAGGCAAGAAAAGCAGCCGCCTGGGAACACTCAGTAATTAAAGTTATGGCAGCGCCAGAGCTACCCACTGCCCCAGAATATAGCCACGATGAAAACAAGTGGGCACAGGCTGAACGAGGTAAGAAAGGAAAGGACGGATGGTGGATCATGACGGATGGAAGGGTTTTCATCCCAGAACGACTAGCTTATCCTCTAGTCCAACAACAACACGAAGCCACACATATGGGAAAAACGGCTTTGGAGGCCCTCTTAAAGCGATATTTCCTAATTTCTCGTCTCCCTACTCTGTGTGCATCAGTTTCGCAACGCTGCTTGCTCTGTGCACAAAACAATCCAAAACAAGGGCTAACTGGGCCAATGGGAATACAACGATGCGGATTGGCTCCCTTTGAAGATTTAGAAGTGGACTTTACTGAACTTGGGCCCAGTAAGGGATATAAGTACCTGCTGGTTTTCGTCTGCACCTTCACAGGGTGGGTAGAGGCCTACCCCACCAGGACAGAGAAAGCAAGGGAAGTGACAAAGGCTTTCCTCAGGGATGTTATCCCTCGATTTGGAATACCTACCTCCTTTGGGTCTGACAATGGACCCGCCTTCGTGGCAGAAATTGTACAGCAAGTGGCAAAGGCACTGAGCATCCGCTGGAACCTGCACACAGCATACCGGCCTCAAAGCTCAGGGAAGGTAGAACGAATGAACAGAACTCTAAAACAAATGATAGCTAAAATCAGCCAAGAAACCCAGCTCCCCTGGGTGGACATTCTACCCCTGGCTCTGTTGCGAATTAGATGCACCCCTAGATTTAATACTGGGTACTCTCCCTTTGAAATCCTCTATGGGCGACCGCCACCTTTAGTCAGGATGAGAAATCCCACCCCAGAAATAGGAAATTTAGGGCTTCACCAACAACTGTTGGGACTAGGAAAAGTACTACGAGAAGTTTGGGGTTGTGTGATAGAGAAAACCCCCATTTCATTAGGGGTCCAAGTGCGTCCCCATAAACCAGGTGACCAGGTATGGGTGAAGGATTGGAAAAAGGAACCTCTCAAACCAACATGGAAGGGACCATATTTAGTGGTATTAACTACTCCTACAGCTGTTAAAGTTGCAGGAATCATCCCTTGGCTCCACCACTCCAGGGTCAAGAGAGCGACTGCACCTCAGACGGAGGGTCCCTGAAAAATTGAGAGTGTCCCGGGAGACCCGCTCAAGATCAAGATCAAAAGGGACCAGAAAAGGATCGACGAGCCCTGCTTTAGCCACACCCGGAAGCTGGCTAGTCAACGCACGGCCGAAGCTTGAGGAAAGCTCAACACAGCTGTTAAATGTATTTCTTTTGTGCTCCCTTGCCTCTTTCCTTGTTTGCTATGCCAGTCTGCGTACTAGCAGTGGGGCTAGCTAGCGCCGCCTCACCTGACTGGAACATAGGCCATAGAATCCTGATAGCTATTTTATATCTTGTTATAATTAATGCCATCACCACAGCATCATGTGTAAGATAATCATAAGGCTGATGCTACTGACGCTAATGCCCTCACTCCCCTTGGCTTTACAATGAACCTGCATGGAACCGGGTGACAAGTGGTCCATGTACCAACCTGTATTTTCAGCTTACAGGTGAATTCAGCCACGATCTCCAACAAATAGCAAAAACCCTGGAAACTTTGCAAAATCAGATTGATTCTCTGGCCGAGGTGGTCTTACAAAACAGAAGGGGTCTGGACTTACTCACGGCCAAAGAGTGGGGACTATGCCTCTTCCTAAACGAAGAGTGTTGTTTTTATGCCAATTAATCAGGAATTGTCAGAGAAATGGTTCAAGAGTTACAAGACCGAGTGAAAAAGAAAAAACATATTTTAGATAAGAGCCCATGGACAGGCCCCTGGGGCTGGATCTCCTGGCTGGCACCATTCATAGGTCCCTTACTCCTGATTTTTGCAGTTCTGCTAATTGGGCCCTGTGTCCTAAACTTCCTGACCCGCTTTGTCAGTGAGCAAATAGAGGCTATAAAACTTCAGATGTTAGCCTCCAATTATGAGCCCCTGCAACAGGTAAATGATGATGCTTACTCCAACAAGGGTTGTGAAAGCATCAAGAGGGGGGAATGTGAAGGAAAAGCCCAGCTGGGCTAACGAGCTAAGTCACAAATCTAAGTGTGATAAGTGTCGGTTTACTGATATAAGTTCTGCCGGGCTAACTCGTAAATCTGAAGTTTAGTGTCAGTTTACTGGGCTAACAAGCTAACTCGTAAATCCAAGCTCAACAAGTGTCGGTAACGTGATCTGTTCCGAATTGATAAGCCCCAGTGTACTGATTCCTTGCTTTTTGTTGTTTGAACCTTATTGGCTAATAGCCCCATACTTGTAATTAACCCTATAAAACCTCATGTGCACATCTTGGAGGTGCTCAGAGCTTCGGAGCAGAAGCCCCTCTGAGCCTGCCGGCGTAATAAATCTGAGTACTCCAACCCTCCGAGTGGTGCTTGTTTCTTGGCTGGCCTGTCATTTCCGTAACACTAGAAATAAGTCCAAAGTGCCAGGGAATGGAGAGCAGAGAACACCTAACTCTACCTCAGGGAGACTAGAGGAGGGGCTCAGAATGGGCTTCACAGGAGTGCTGCATGAGCTGGGTCTTGAAGGATGAGTAAGAGTTGATTAAGGGTATCCTTGGGCCTGGGGATTTGGAAGAAGGCTCAGGCATAAGTGCGGCTGCAGAAGGGCAAATACTTTGGTATAGTAGAAGCACAGGGCATAAATACATGGTTGGGGAGAACCAAGTGATGAGGCTGGAAAGGTAGGTGGCCTGTGTGCTATGTCCAGGGTTCCGTGATTTACCCTGTAGGCAGCAGGGAATAATCCAAGGGTGGAGTGTGCAGAGAACAGCGAGGTCCATATGTAGGAGAGGGCATCTAAGTTAGGTCTTGGAAGATGAGTAGAAATTGAAAAGGCAGGGATATGGCATGGAGAAGGCTTCCCAAGCGGCGTGGGGTGGGGGGGTGGGAGGGGGACTACTGTGAGCAAAGGTGAGGAGGCAGGAATGAGCCTGACGTGTGTCACGTGCAGTGAGGGAACCAATAATCTGGTAGGAATGATCAAAATCATCTGGGGTGCTGTTTAAACATCTCAGTGCGCGGGCTACACTACCCCCCCCTTCCCTAGAGATTCAGATTTGCATGCTCTGGGGGGTGGGGCCCAGGCCTCAGTAGTTTTTAAAAAGTCTCCCAGGTGATCTTGATATGCAGCTGGGCTTGAAAGCTACAGATGTAGGGAAGCTGTGGAGGACATGGGTGGAAAGGTAGGCTAGGGCCAGATAGTAGTGATGATAAATCAGCTAACATTTATTGAATGTTAACTATATGCCAGACACTCTGTTAACCCATTTTATCCTCACAGCCCTATGAGGATAGGTACTATTATCCTGTGTTGCAGATGAGGAAACAGACATTTGACCAAAGTCTTATACCAAAGTACGTGACAGGGAATCTGGCTTCAAAGTATATCCCAGAAGGACTTGTATTCCAGGCCAAAGAGCTTGGATTTTCTTCTGTAACCATCTTTATTAGTTTAGTGTTTATCCGTCCAGAATATCTTTATGCATATGTAAGCAAGGATGAATACATAGTCCTCCCTTTCTTAAACAAAAGGTAGCATACTAGATACACTGTTTTGCATCTTGCTTTATTAGCCATGTATCTTGCTTTATTAATGATACATCCTAGACTAGAGAGCTTCCTCATTCTTTTTTAACAGCTCCTGAGCATTTGTTTGTGTGTATGTACCATAATTTATTTATTCTTGGGTTGTCTTTAGTTTCTGACTATATCAAAGTGCTGTAATGAATACTCTTCCACATGCATTGTTTTGCATATTTCCAGAAATGGAACTTCTGGGTCAAAGGGTATATATGCATTTGTAATTTCAATGAATACTGCCCAATTGTGTTCCATAGGTCTTGTACTATTTTGTATTCCTACCTGCAGTGTATGACAGCATGTAAGAACTTTTTTTTTATGAAACAAGTTTTACTAACCATTTCAAAGATCAATAAAATTGAAAAATTCCTACCAGGACTGATCAAGAGAAAAAAAAAGTGAGAATTCCAACAACTAACATCAGGAATAAAAATTAGAATATCATTACATATTCTACAGATAGATGAAGGATAATAAGTAAACACAATAGACAACTTGAACAATTTGATCTCTTACATAAAATGGGCAAGTTCCCTGAAAATAAAGTTATATTAGAAGAAATAGGAACTCTTCATTGCTCCGTAACTGTTAAAGAAATTGTATTCAACAACATTCCCCCACAAAAAGCTCCAGGCGCAGATGGCTTCACCAGTGAGTACTAACATCTAAAGAGGAAATAATATCAATTCTACATGCTTAATTACAGAAAATAGAGGATGAGGGATATTTCTCACCTCAGTTTATGCCAGCTTACTGTCACCGAAACTTGATTGCCTATATCTTCTTGTGTTCATTTGGTGAGTTGTATTTTTCAAGGAATTGGCCCATTTTAATCTAAGTTGTGAAATTTATTTGCATAAAGTTGTTCATAACTTTGTTTTAATACTTGCGGTGTCTGTAAGATCTGTAGAGATGTCCTTTTTATTCCCAATATTTGTTGTTAGTATCTTGTCTGTTTACTCTTGATTAGTTTTTCTAGGTTTTTATCAATTTTTAAAATAAGTTTTGTAACAACCAACTCTTGGTTATTAATATTTTATACATTTGTGTTCTTATGTTTGTTTTCTGTACTTTCTTTTTTCTATTTATAGTTATTATAAAATATTAGCTATATTTCCTGTGCAATGCAATATATCCTTGTAGCTTATTTATTTTAGGAGTTTCTACCTTTTTTTTTTCCAACATTTTTTATTGATTTATAATCATTTTACAATGTTGTGTCAAATTCCAGTGTAGAGCACAATTTTTCAGTTATACATGAACATATATATATTCATTGTCACATTTTTTTCTCTGTGAGCTACCATAAGACTTTGTGTATATTTCCCTGTGCTATACAGTATAATCTTGTTTATCTATTCTACAATTTTGAAATCCTAGTCTATCCCTTCCTACCCTCCGCCCCCCTGGCAACCACAAGTCTGTATTCTATGTCTATGAGTCTGTTTCTGTTTTGCATTTATGCTTTGTTTATTTGTTTTTGTTTTTATTTTTTTTTTAGATTCTACATATGACAGATCTCATATGGTATTTTTCTTTCTCTTTCTGGCTTACTTCACTTAGAATGACACTCTCCAGGAGCATCCATGTTGCTGCAAATGGCGTTATGTTGTCGGTTTTTATGGCTGAGTAGTATTCCATTGTATAAATATACCACTTCTTCTTTATCCAGTCATCCGTTGATGGACATTTAGGCTGTTTCCATGTCTTGGCTATTGTAAATAGTGCTGCTATGAACATTGGTGTGCAGGTGTCATCCTGAAGTAGGATTCCTTCTGGATATACGCCCAGGAGTGGGATTCCTGGGTCAAACGGTAAGTCTATTCCTAGTCTTTTGAGGAATCTCCATACTGTTTTCCACAGTGGCTGCATCAAACTGCATTCCCACCAGCAGTGTAGGAGGGTTCCCTTTTCTCCACAGCCTCTCCAGCATTGATCATTTGTGGATTTTTGAATGATGGCCATTCTGACTGGTGTGAGATGATACCTCATTGTAGTTTTGATTTACATTTCTCTGATAATTAGTGATATTGAGCATTTTTTCATGTGCTTATTGATCATTTGTATGTCTTCCTTGGCGAATTGCTTGTTCAGGTCTTTTGCCCATCTTTGGGTTGTGCTGTTTGGTTGTTTCTTATTAAGTCATGTGAGATGCTTATATATTCTGGAGATCAAGCCTTTGTCAGTTTCATTTGCAAAAATTTTCTCCCATTCTGTAGGTTGTCTTTTTGTTTTATTTAGGGTTTCCTTTGCTGTGCAGATGCTTGTAAGTTTCATTAGGTTCCATTTGTTTATTCTTGCTTTTATTTCTATTGCTTGAGTAGACTGTTCTAGGAGAACATTTTTGAGATGTATGTCAGATAATGTTTTGCCTATATTTTCTTCTAGGAGTTTCTACCTCTTAATCCCCTACCTCTATCTTCCCCCTCTCCTCTTCCTTCTCCCCACTAGTTACCACTAGTTTGTTCTCTATATCTGTGAGTCTGTTTCTTTGTTGTTATATTCACTAATTTGGTTCATTTTTTAGATTCCACATACAAGTGATAACATACAGTGTCTATCTTTCTCTGTCTGACTTATTTCACTTAGCATAATACCTTCCAAATTCATCCAAATTGTTCCAAATGGTAAAATTTCATTCTTTTTCATGGCCGAGTAGTATTCTATTGTATGTATATACCACATCTTCTTTATCTACTTATCTGTTGATGGACATTTAGGTTGCTTCCATGTCTTGGCAATCGTAAATAATGCCGCTATGGACATTGGGGTGCATATGTCTTTTTTAAGTAGTGTTTTTTTTTTTCAAATTATATATTGTATAGTAGTTCTATTTTTAGTTTTTTTGAGAAGCCTCAATTCTGTTTTCCATAATGGTTGCACCAATTTACATTCCCACCAACAGTATATGAGAGTTCCCTTTTCTCCACATTCTCGCCAACATTTGTTATTTGTGGTCTTTTTGGTGATAGCCATTCTGACAGGTGTGAAGTGATATCTCATTGTGCTTTTAATTTGCTTTTCTCTGATGATTAATGATTTTGAGCATCTTTTCATCTGCCTGTTGGCCATCTATCTGTATGTCTTCTTTGGAAAAATGTCCACTCAAGTCTTCTGCCCATTTTTTAATTGGATTGTTTGTTTTTTAAGTTCTTCTTAAATAAACTTTAACTAATCCCTCTTTGTTTTTGGTTGCACCCTTACAGCCAGAGGTACCTGGTACTGTTAATTTTGGAGTCTTTCGGGGATTCCACTTTCAATAGTATGCTGATTTTTACCCTCCCAACCACTAGCATATGATTTAGCTTTCTATGGTCTGCTATATCTATTATCACTCATCTATATGCTTCCTACATACCAAAATACATTCCAGAATTTTCCTCTCCAATTCTTTTTGTCCTTAGGGTTGATGTCTTTCTTTTGTCAGCATGTTTTAAAGAATTACTTAATTTTAGAATAGGTGATATGCATCTACTTCAAAAATGAAGATTAGAAGGTGTGCAGTGGAAAATTCCTGCCAATTACTGTCCATCTACCTGGTGTCCACCGTCCGTCAACATGAATCATTATTACTCATTTATTAATAATCTTCTAGTGTTTTCATTCTCTCCTGCCTCCCCCAACTCCCCCTTTCTCATAGGGATTTTAAAAATTTTATTAATGAAACTTTTCAAAGATACACAAAAATAAAGAATCATTTTGAAAGGTCAGGAACAGTCTGAGTCCTATAAACTATCAAAACAGCCACACTCAAAATACTGGGAATAGAATCCAATGTGAGGAGGAGGAACATAGAGTTAAAGAAAAAGAAGGTCCAGATAAAAGTGATGGAGGAGAACAGAAACCCCAGTATCTTGGAGAGCAAGTTCCCACAGTTCTGAGCTCTTCACAAAAACAGAAGAGGGAGCTATAGAGCCATGAAGTTGGAAAAGTGATCCTGAACCATGCTTCCCTTCTAAACATTCAAGAAAATTGATTTCATATAAAAGAAGGGAGGTCAAACCCCATATAAAGTTATTATAAGAAAAAAGAAGAGCGGGGAGGGTATATCTCAGTGATAGAGTGCATGCTTAGCATGCACAAAATCCTGGGTTCAATCCCCAGTACCTCCATTAAAAAAAAAAAAGAGGGTAAGAAGCAGAATAACATTCTTAGGGACAATGAGAGAATGTCAGAAAGACATGCCTACGAACCCAATGAAAACTCCATCCTAGTATTTCCAAATGAGCAAAGAGATTAAGAAATAAGGGCAGCTCAGTGGTAGAGTATGTGCTTAGCAATGCAGAAGTCCTGGGTTCAACCCAGTACCTCCAATAAAATAAATAAATAAATAAATAAATAAATAAATAAATAAATAAATAAATAAACAAACCTAATTACCTTCCCCCCTCTCAAAAATAAAAAAGTAGTAATAATAAAAATTTTTAAAATAAGCCATTTTATAAGAGAAAGAGATTAAGAAATGATATGAGATATGAAAAAACAGTGTAAATCAGAATGAGAAAAATTCACAAATGAAGTAATAGAATTGAAGAATTAGAGAGAGAACAAAAAATCATTTCAGCAATGAATACTAAACTGGAAGGAACATAAGAACAAATAAACACAACAGATAATGGGTTAAGAAAAATAGATGAAAAGGAGGAAAGCTTTTTTTTTCAATTGAAGTATAGTCAGTTACAATGTGTCAGTCTCTGGTGTGCAGCATAATGTCCCAGTCATGCATATACATACATATATTCATTTTCTTTTCTTTTTTCCTCCTTTTTCAGTTTTATTAGGTAGAATTATTACAGTTCGACTGCACATACACATTATATTGCATGTAAATACATGTATACAGTATACTGCACATTTTTTTAGTTTACGTATATGTACTAATTATTGTTCCTAAGAACAGATTAGATCTTTAGCTTTTTAAACTTACATACTTATCAAAGGATATATATTCGTTTTCATATTCTTTTTATTAAAGGTTATTATAAGATATTGAGTATAGTTCCTTGTGCTATATAAAAGAAATTTCTATTTTTTAATCTATTTTAATATATAGTAGTTAATGTTTGCAAATCTCAAACTCCCAAATTTACTCCTCCCCACTCCTTTCTCCTTTGGTAACCATAAATTTGTTTTCTATGTCTGTGAGTCTCTTTCAGTTTTGTAAAGAAGTTCATTTGTATCATTTTTTTGATTCCACATATAAGTCATATCATATGATCTTTGTCTTTCTCTGATTTACTTCATTTGGTATGATAATCTCTAGGTCCGCCCATGTTGCTGCAAATGGCATTATTTCATTCTTTTTATGGCCAAGTAGTATTCCATTGTATATATATGCCACAGCTTCTTTATCCAGTCATCTGCTGATGGACATTTAGGTTGCTTCCATGTCTTGGCTATATACAGTGCTGCTATGAATATTGGGGTGCATGTATTTTTTTAAAAAAAAAAAAAAAGGAGGAAAGGTTTTCAGATCCAAAATGAAAATGAAAATACATTTGGTTTCAACTGGGCCGGGTAAAGAACCGCAGAAAAGAAACTCCCACCCTTACAACAAGAAAGAAGTTGGCCAGAGAGCAAATTAACAACGGCGTGAACTCATCAGATCACAAGACAGATGGCCATCCTGAAATCTGGACAGAAACTAGTGTCTGCAGGGAGACACAGGACCAGAGCATTTGCTCACCTGGGGCAGAAGCCACCAGATGCTATACGAGCTAAGAGGAATGTTAAACTAGAAATTTTGAGAAATTGTCAGAGGCTGGAGTGCAGGCTAGGGAGAGAATGTGAAGCTGCTGGGGGCTGCAGTGCAGACTTTGACTCTGGGAACCCCACCAAGCTCTCACAGGAAGGATAAGGGAGAATATGGAGAAAGTTCCTTCCCTGTCCCCATGGTGGAGGAAGGAGACAGCAGCCACAAGGCCAGACCACCTAGACTGTCTCCCTTATCTACAGGAGGCAGAGTAAGTCTTCTCGGCTGGCTGAGGGACCATGTCCCAGGTGTGCGATCTCTCAGTTCTTTGGGGATCCATGTCCTAGGATGTGGGGTCCAGGAACTGTTTGAGGCTCTGCTTCCCAGTATGTGAAGAGTTTGAGTACTTTGGTCTGTGTTTCCAGAGTATGAGCCCTCCAAATTATTTGGGGGTTACTGACCCATGGTCTGAGGTTCTGAGGTGTGTGGGAGTCTGTATCACAGGATGAGGTCACTGAGATGTTTGTGTTCCTCTATCTCCAGCTGTAAATTCCTTGGGATATTTGGGGGTCTGCAAGTCAGAGGGTGAGGCCTCTAGGCTGTACCTCAGGCTGTGAAGCATCTGAACCCTTTGGCATTTTACTTCTCAACGTGTGACCTCTGAGCTGATTTATTTTTGACCATGGCGTGAGTTCTGTGAAGTCTTTGTGGGTCCATCTCCATGGTTGTGAGGTGGTTGATATTTTGAGGGTTTGTGTCCCTGACTATAAACATCTCTGAATTTTTGAGGTTCTCTCTTTGAATATGAGGCCACATTGCTGTTCCAAGGTGTGTTTAGCCATGCACCAAGTTTCTGAGCTGATTTAGCAACTATGTCCAAAATGTGAGGTCAATGAGCTTTTTAGTGTCTCTTGACAGGATGTTAGATATATGAGTAATTTTGGGAGTCTGTCTTCCAAGTTGTGAAATCTAAAAGGCTGATGCGGGCATTTTATCATCAGGTGATACTAGCTGCTTGGGGGTTCTGTGTCCCAGGGTATGAGGTGTCTGAGCTGCGTGAGGGCCTTTGTCTACATCATGATATATTTATAGCTTAAGATGTGGAGTTTCTGTACCATGGTATGTGTTATCTGAGTTACTTGGGTCTTTGTTCCACGGAGTGAAATTGCTGAGCTCTTCTGTGGCCTGTGTCCCATGGTGTGAGGTCTCTGAGATTTTTGGTGATCTGTGTCCCAAGTATGAGGTCTCTAAGCTGTTTGATGCCCTGTTTTCTAGGTTGTGAATTCTTCGAGCTGATTTGTCTCCTTTTGGATACCTGGGTTTGAGGCCTCTGAGTGCTTTGTGCTTTTGCTGTCCAGGGTGTGGGGACTCTCAACCTTTGTGGGACTCTCCCTGGTGGTGAGGTTTTGATATTTTGTGGGTCTGTGTCCCTGAGTATAGGGACTCTGGAATTTTAAGGTTTTCGGTTCTGGTTACTGTTTGGAGGTATGTTTCAGGCCTCTGAGCTGATTGAGTACCTACATCCAGAGCGTGAGGTCACTCAGCTGTCTGGTCTGTTCAAGAGGATAGCGCCCAAGCAGGCTATGGGTCTATATCCTTGTGTGGTATCTACAGTCGTTTGGGGGATTTTATCATACAATGGGATGTCTCTCCTCTGTTTGGGATCTGTTTCCAGGATGTGCTGTCTCTGAACTCTTTGTAGCGCTGTGTCTCTGGGTATTAAGTTCTCTGTGATGCTTCTGTGGAGAGGGGCCAAGTAGTGAGGCTCTTTGAGCCGATTTAAGTTTTCTGTCCTGGGATCTGATGTTTGCATTCTTTCAAGGTTTCTGTGTAAGGTCTCAAATCTGCTTAGGATTCTGCATCCCTGGTATGAGAGGTGGAGGCCTTTGGAGGTCTGTGTCCACTATACATGGCCTTTGAGCTTTTGGTGGAGCTATGTTTCAGGGTGTGTATTGTATAAGATGTTTGGGATCTGGTGTGGGATACCTCTGAGCTCTTTGAAGATTTGTGTCTGATGTGTGAGGTGTTTGAGGTGACTGGGGTCTCTGAGGCTTGGGTGGGTTTGTGTCAGTGTTGGAGGTCTCAGAACTTTTGGGGGGGTATGTGTCTAATGTATGAGGTACCTAAGTTGTTTGCAGGTGTGTTCCAGAGGGTGAGGTCTGTGCTATTGGAGGTCTGTGTCCCAGGTTATAAAATCCCTGTATTTTGGAGGGAGGGGTCTGTGTCCCAGGTTGTGAAGTCTCTGATCTTTTGGGGGATGTATGTCCAGTCTGTGAGGTGCCTGGGGGCTTGGAGGGTTATGAATTTGGGAGATTCTGTCCACGTGGTAAGTTTCTGAGATTTTCACAGATCTTTGTCAGGATTTGAAGTCAGAATTGAGGTGAATGTTTCCATGGTGAGTTGTCTCTGATATGCTGAAGTGTCTGTATCCATGGGTGCAAAGTCATTAAGATGTTTCAGTGTCTGTTTTTCAGGGTGCGATGATTATTATAGTTGGGGTACTAGCGGGGATGAGCTGAAACAATAGGAAGAAGTTGTCTGAGAGTACGATGCATGAACTTCTATGGTACTTGTTCCAGTCTGGGTGACAATGTCAAGGTTATTACTATGGGAGTGAGTGGCTGAGAAGATCACTGGAGGAGAGGAGGTCAAGGAAGTGAGAGGCCAGATCTCTGCGTGGAGGTGGCAGGATCATTTAAGTGGAAATGAAATCACCAGGCAAGAGAGGGAGAGTCCTCTAGAAGCTAAAATTCGAGAGAAATGAGAATTGGGAGATGACTTCGACAAGTTGGGACTCTCATAACTTGAAAACCAATGGACTTCAGGGCAAAGGGAGGGAGAATTGTTTGAAAGTATTCTCTGTACAACCAGGGTTTTAAAAAATAACTCACATTGAAGAAGGAATGACAGACTCTCATCACTTTGCAAACCCCTCATGAAATAGTGGATCCAGCCAATGGCTGTCCTAGGGCCACCAAGTCACAAGAGAAAGACCCACACATGCATGCCTCTTGATGAAAGAACTCACACCACCACCTATGAAGGGTTCTTGCCCCCAAACTGAACGTTTTGCAGATCAACCTCTAGATCCAACTACCGGTTTATAGATATCCAGGCGTCAGAGGAACATGTTGAACTAGACCATAGGAAGCAATTGGCTCAACAGTCCAGGGTTCCTTCAGGTCTCTGCGGGAATGTCACCTCCTTGGTTAAGTCTGCCCTGACCATCTCATATAAAATAGCCAGCCCTCCTGATCTCAACCACCTGCCACTCCCTCTCCTTTTGCTCTGATTTGCACTCAGTATCATCATCTGACTTTCTTATTTTTATTACTTGTTTATTATTAGTCTCTGTCCTGTGAGAAAGTGACATTCATGTAGGCAAGGGGCTTTGTCTGGTGGCTGTTTTGTGTGTTCCCAGCAGCTAGAACATAACTGGGTACAGGGTTAAGCAATGCACAAACATCTGTGGAGTAAATGCATGAATGAATGGATCTGGCAGAGCCTCAGAATGGTAGTCCCAGCCCAGCTCAGCCTTCATGATAATTCTTCCACCTTCTTTTTGTCCATCAGAAAGCCCTTCCTCTCAAACCCTCAGGACGTTAAGGCAGACATGGGACTCAATGACTCATCTTGAAAGGCTACTGTACTATTGTACCTTTTGTCACAAAACAGACTCCCTCAATCCTAAACACAATAAATATGTCTTCTGCTTCTCCTTTCCCAGAGTGGGGCAGGGGAAGTGGGGAATAAAATCCTATCAACATTCACTAGGTAAGTTCCTAGTAGACAGAGTTACTTGAGCCGCAATAAGTCTGTTTAGGAATTTCCTTTTTCTTTACTGGAGAACAGTGTATATCAGGTTGAGAAATTGAGACAAATTGATGGAAGCATATTAGCTAGAGCTGCAGTGTCTAATATGGTAGCCACTAGCTACATGTGTCTGTTGACATATGAACTGATTAAAATGAAAGTATCTGACACGTGCTACAACATGTATGAACCTTGGGGACATTATGCTAGGTGAAATAAGCCACTCACAAAAGAGCAAACACTGTAGGATTCCACTTATATGAAGTGCCTAGAGTGGTCACATTCATAGAGACAGAAAGTGGAATGGTGGTTGCCAGGGGCTGGGGGAGCAGGTAACGAGGAGTGACTGTTTTAACCGGTACAGGGTTTTAGTTTTGCAAGAGGAAAGAAGTTCTGGAGATGGATGGTAGTGATGGCTGCACAACAGTGTGAATGCACTTAATGCTATTGAACTGGATACTTGAAAATGGTAAATTTTATGTCCTTTTGTGTATTTTACCACAATACCAAATTTAAATTAAGTGAAAATTCAGTTCCTCAGTTACATTTGCCACATTTCAGTGCTCAATAGCTATATGTGGCTAGTGGCTACCGTATTGGACAGTGTAAAAATAGAACACTTCCATTATTCAGAATGTCTTATTGGACAGTGCTGGTCTAGTATAATGGCAGAAAGCACTGGAAGAACTAAAGTCCAAAAGAGGTTGAAGAGATAAAAATGGTTGTCTCTGGGGCTTTGATATGGAGTCAGCAGGGGCAGGCAGAAACCTTGCTTTGCACCAAAAGCTCTCAGGACTGTGGGACTTATTCCCATGCTCGTGAATTATGGTGATAAAAATGTCTGAAGGTCAAACAGTACAAACTTTCACTTATAAGATGACTAAGTTCTGGAGATCTAATGTACAGCATGATGACTACAGTTAATGATACTGTATTTTACACTTGAAAGTTGCTATGGGAGGGGTAATAGCTCAGTGGTAGAGCTCATGTTTAGCATGCACGAGGTCCTGGATTCAATCACCAGTACTGCCATTAAAAATAAATAAATAAATCTAATTACCTCCCCACATGCCAAAAAAATTTAAAAAAAAAAGAAATTTGCTATGAGAGTAGAGTTTTTATGTTCTCCCCATAACAACAACAAAATGATAATCATGTGAGCTAAAGGAAGCATTAACTAACCTTACTGTGATGAGCATTTCACAATATGTAAGTGTATCAAATCATCATATTGTTCGCCTTAAATTTACACAGTGTTATATGCCAATTATAATCTCAGTAAAGCTGAGAAAAAATGTCTGAAGGAGAACCCCCTCTCCCTTCCTCTACAAAGAGTTAAAGTCCCTTCTCCCTTCCTCCTTTGTTATTTTCTTTTTTTTTTATTGAGGTGAAATTCACATAGCGTAACATGAACTATTATAAAGTGAGCAATCCAGTGGCAATTAGTATATTCGCAATGTTGTGCAGCCACCACCTCTGTCTAGTTCCAAAAGGTTTTCATCACCCCCATAAGGAAACCTTATGAGGCTTCTCCCAGGGAAGGAGAGGAGGAAGGAAAGAAGGAAGGAAGGAGGAGAGGTGGTTCTCCCAAGGGTCCAGGAGTGCCCCACCATTCCTATCCACACCACCCCCATTCTAATCCTGCCTTTCCCAGCCCTTAAGGCTTAACTGTATGCTGGCCCCACCCCCAGCGAAATCACCCAACTGCCAGAACCCCCACACCTGCCTCGTGTACCTACCGCTCTTCCCACCATCACCTGCACCTGCCACGCACAGGCGAGCTTCTCGCCTCCCACCTCTCCCCTTCCTCCTTCTCCCCTGTGCTACCAGATTGAGTCACAGTGGAGTGTGTGCCTGGAAAACCTGAGCCCCAAGCGTTTCTGCCCTTACTAGCTCCTTGTCACTGGCCAAGCTTGGTGGGCTTTTATAGATCAGTACCTTTACACTGCCTCTGCTTGGAACACTCATCCCCCAGATCAATGCACAGCCAGCTCCTTCCAATCAATGTTCACGTGTCACCGCAGAGAGGCCTCCCCTGATCACCACTGGTAAGTGACCCCCCCATCTCACCTCCCTGCTTCACTTTCTTCAGGGCATTTGTCAGCCCGACATAATGTACTGACTTATTTGTTTGCTGTCTCTGACAGAATGACAGCTTCCGGGGTGGGGGTGGAGGGCGGGGTGAAAGGAGTTTATGTCTGTTGTGTCCACCACAGTGTTCCTGGCGCCTAGGACCGTGTAGGTGCTCAGAAAGCTCTGTACTCAATGAGTTCTAGACTATCAGTCAAGTTAGCCCTGGACTAAAAGCTGTTCAGGTCCTGCCTAAAACAACAACAACAAAAAACTTAAAAGCAAACCTCAGTTGGGGGAGGGTATAGCTCAGTGGTAGAGTGCATGCCTAGCATGCATGAGGTCCTGGATTCATTTCCCAGTACTTCTGTTTAAAACAAACAAACAATTGTGCTGAACACCGGAATTTGACACAACATTGTAAAATGATTATAAATCAATAAAAAATGTTAAAAAAATATTAATTAAAGATATAACATTTGGAAAACAAACAAACAAACCTAAATTACCTCCTCCATTAAACAAACAAACAAACAAAAAGCAAGCCTCAAAAGGACCAAATTGATGAACTGTGTCCTATAACAAAGCCCCCTCGCAGCCCCCAATTTTTCAAGTAACCAAAAAAAGCACTCAGCGAGGTAAAAATTACTATGTCTGGCATCAAATAAAACAAATAAACAGGAAAATCCAACCCATAATGAGGAGAAAAATAATCCGCAGAAAATGACCCGGATGATAGAAACAATAGACAAAGGACATTAAAACAGATACTACAAATAAAATCCATATGTTCCAGAAGGTGGAAGCAAGCATGAGCATGACTGAAATACAGCACTGAGGAAGCCCCTGCCCCCCCAGCCCCAAACGCAGAGCCAAGATCCAGTCCTTGTTGGAGAGAATATGGTTGTGGTTCATTGAATGATGAAACTTGCTAGAAATCTGCTTTCTGGAACTTGCCAGAAATCCACCCTCTAGGATGCCAAAGAAAGCTGTTCATGGGGGAGGTGTGCGTCAGAGACCCTCTGCTACAAAACTACCTGAGGGAGGCTGCCAGGGGAAGTTGCTGGCCACTAGGCACTGCTGGTTTCCAGGCATTGCACGAACTGGATCATGGATATGCTGTGTGACCGCTTCAGAATCCAGAGACAAACTGCTACTAAGCTGTCTGATGGAGGATTCCAGGGAGAAGCTGCTGGCTACTGGGAGCTACTGGTCACCAGGCACAGCAGGGGCCAGGCACTGGAGAAGGCATGAGGGCTTCAGGACCCCGGTGCTGGAGAGAGCTGTGTGTGCTGTAGGATCCTGCTGAGTGGGCACCCCAGAACCAGGAAGCAAAACCATTTTCCTCCTTGCAATGTCTCTCCAGTGCCCTCTACTGGCCAAGCTTCAGAGCCAGCTGGCAAAAGAAAAAATATTTAAATGAGCCAGATCCATTTGCACAGAGCAAGCATAAAGAATTAATTTGCAAATATTAACTATTATATATAAAATAGATTAAAAACAAATTTCTTCTGTATGGCACAAGGAACTATATTCAGTATCTTGTAGTAACCTATAATGAAAAAGAATATGAAAATGAATATATATATGTATATGTATGCCTGAAACATGCTGTACACCAGGAATTTACCCATTGTAACTGACTATACTTCAATTAAAAAAACAGAATGAATTTGAAATCAAGAGGCAAAAATCAGTAAGTGGTACAGTCCACCTCTTTGACTCCTCAGCATCCACGGGCCCCCTTCTACACACATTTGAATTCTTGTACAACAAAGCAATTTTATTTGGACCTAACAAGATAGAGCTACTCTTCTCATAAGAGAGAAGTGATCACTCTTTCCCCCAAATGAGGACACGTGCAGTACCAAGAGTCATTGTATCCATTGCCATCTAGGTTAGTTAGTCCTCCAGTTTCGTCCCAGTCCCACTGATATTCTGTTATCTAAAGGCTAAATTGTAAAATGAACTTCCAACAACTATTTGTATGTAAAATAAAAATGATAGGGGTGGGGAAGGTATAGCTCAGTGGTAGAGCACTGCTTAGCATGCACGAGTTCCTTGGTTCAACCCCCAGTACCTCTGTTAAAAATAAAATAAAATAGTTTCTCCAGATTTAAAATAAATTCATTTAAATGATATAAAATAAAAATGGGAAGGAGAGAGAAGAAGAAAACAGCTGGCATACACAAATAAACACATAACTATAACAAGCAAAAAGAAAATAGGCCAAGCTACAACAGTACTCATTTCTGTATTTGATCATGAGGCTGTAATTGCCATCTTTGTCTTCCTTCTTCCATTATCCATCCTGTATTTCCCCTGTCTTCCTCCAGAGCCTCAGATGTTTTTTCACCTGACAGAGTGACCCAAATTTTTACTCCTGAAGGGTCTGAGTCCTTGATCATCCTGCCAGTTTTTGGTTGCTATAGTTATCTATTTTTTAATTTAATTTATTAAAAAATTTTGGTGGGGGATTAGGTTTATTTATTTATATTTATTCATTTTTAACGGAAGTACTGGGGATTGAACCCAGGACCTTGTGCATACTAGGCACGTGCTCTACCACTGAGGCATACTCTCCTCCTACCCATAGTTCTCTATTAACTTTTACTATTTGGCATAGAAATACTAAGAGGCACCCTAGATAATCCTCTGAGTTGCAGACATAGTCCTCCTTGCCTTCGTTGTACAGCAGCTACCCAATTTCCCCATGGTAATGTAGATAAATCATTCCAGCCAGTAAATTAACTCTACCTTCCCCCATTTTTTTTTTTTTTTTTGGCCTGTAGCTTCATTGACATAGAGCCCAAAATGTCTCATCTTCCAATTCAGTGGAACCATTGTTGTGTCCCCTGGTAGAAGCCTCTCCCACTGGCAGAGAAGACTCATCAGAATTTAGGGCACAATGTCCCCAGTTTCATTAGGGTCTTCCCACATGTACCCATTCCATCTTACAGGATCCTGTTCCTTCCCCATCAGTGCCCTCAGTTTAATTGCAGACAGTATGAAGGCTAGGAGTTCAACTTGCATCGTAATTCAGCCTGTTGCAGGATGATATTCTGGGTTTGATATTTCTGCCTGAGAAGACTGATGTCCCAGCTCAAAAATAGGTAGTGAGAGAGTGAGTTCTCCTTTTTATTGTATTCAAGACTTCTATGGATTGCCTGAGGCCCACTCACATCAGGGAGGGCAATCTGCTTTACTCAGTCTACCAATTCAAAAATATTTTTAAATTGAAGCTTGGTGCAGCCATTATGGAAAACAGTATGGAGATTCCTCAAAAAACTAAAAATAGACTTACCATATGAACCAACAATCCCACTCCTGGGTATATATTCAGAGGGAACTCTAATTTGAAAAGATACATGCACCCCAATGTTCATAGCAGCACAATATACAATAGCCAAGACATGGAAGCAACCTAAATGTCCATTGACAGATGACTGGATAAAGAAGTTTGGTATATTTACACAGTGGAATATTACTCAGCCATAAAAATAATACCGATTCCAATGTTAATCTCACCCAGAAACACTCTCAAAGGCACACTCAGAATATTATTTAACCAAATATCTGGGCACTCCATGGCCCAGTCAAGTTGACATGTAAGAATCAGAGGGACTTAGATTTCCAAACTAGCAGAGCTCCAAGTTGCCAAGATGGGAAGCAAAAATTCTGTGAGTGGATTAGGTATAATAGTTAGAAGGGGGATGGTATAGCTCAGTGGTAGAGTGCATGCTTAGCATGTATGAGGTCCTAGGTTCAACCCCCAGTACCTCCATTAAAAATACATTAATTAATGAACTTAATTATCACCCCCCCAAAAAAAAGAAAAACCAGGAAGAGAGAGGTACTAGAGGAGCCACTCCTAGTTCTACTCTTTGATTTCAGGACCCATTTATACTGGCTATGGAGGGGGAGACAGCACCATATCATGGTCTCTGATTCAAAGCATATAGTGAGTCCTATAAAAACAGAATCCCATCCTTTTAGGGTGTTGGTTCCCAACCAGCATTATAATTGAGTCTTCAAAGCCATTCCATCTCTCATTTAGGCCAGCTGCTTCCAGATGATGTGGCACATGGTGAGCCTAGTTAATTCCATAGGCATGAACACATTGCTACATGTCCTTTGCTGTGAAATGAATTTCTGGATCAGATGCAGTGCTTTGTAGAAAAGTCCACAGATGGTGGTGCTGGCACAAACATTCTGGGCATGGGAGGGAAGACCATATCCAGAAAATGTATTCCTGTGAAGATGAATCTCTGTCCCTCTCCACGATGAAAGAGGTCCAATATAATCAACCTGCCACCAGGTGGCTGACTGGTCCCCACAGGGAATAGTGCCACCTTGGGGATTCAGCTTTGGTCTCCATTGATGGCAGATCAGTCACTCAGCAGTAGCATTAACCACATCATCCTCAGTGACAGGAAGACAATGTTGTTGAGCCCGGACATAGTTTCCATCGCTGCTGTTTTGTTCACGGGCTTCTATGGACTGAATTGCAACCCTCAAAATTCATATGTTGAAACCCTTACCCCCAGTGTGATGGTATTTGGAGATGGGGCCTTTGGAGAGAAATTAGGTCATGAGGGTGTAAACCTCATGGTGGGATTAGTGCCTTTATAAGAAGAAATATGAGACAGCCCTCTCTCTCCACATATGAAGATACAGCCAGAAGGTGGCTGCCTGCAAGTCAAGAAGAGGGATCTCTAAACAAACTTATGCTTACCAAGGGGGAAGGGGGTGGGAAGGGATAAATTAGGAGTTCAAGATTTGCAGATACTAATATATATAAGATAGATAAACAACAAGTTCATATTGCATAGCACAGGGAACTATATTCAATATCTTGTAGTAACTTGTGGTGTAAAAGAATATGAAAATGAATATATGTATGTTCATGTATGACTGAGGCATTGTGCTGTACACCAGAAATTGACACACAACATTGTAAACTGATTATACTTCAATAAAAAAATATATATATGCAAAAAAAGAAGAAGAGGGATCTCACCAGGAACCAAAATCAGTCTGCACCCAGACAGTGAAACTGTCTAGCCTCCAGAACTGTGAGAAATACCTTTCCAATGTTTAAGCTACTCCGTCTGCAGTATTTTGTTATGGCAGTCTGAGCAGAGTAATGCATGGACCATTGCTTCTTTTACCAAACACTGCAGTGGCTGGTGAAAGAGGCTGGTTGATGCCCACAGAGCACATCATTTTGTCCACCTGATTATTAGGAGTCTCATCTGTAGTGTGTGCCTTTTGGTGGGCATTCATATGGGACACAAATATCTTCCCTGTCTGTGCCCATTCAGAGGTCCATCCACCTCTCTCTTACCCAGACTTCCTTGTCACTAATATTCTAGTCCTGTTCCTTCCAAATCCCTGACCACACATCAGCATAGAGCCATACGTTTGGCCATCTCCCACTCCAGGCGCAGTGGACAATGAATATACTGCTCTGTGTTCTGCTCACTGGAGAGCATTTTCCTTCACTACTGTCATTCAGGGTCACCCCAAGTAGAGCTGTAATGTACATCGGTCCATTTTCAGATGGCACCAGCATATCAGGCAGACACATATCTAAGCCAGGCTTGAGACTTTTCATCCTCAGTCAACTGGTTATAAGGAACACCCCATGACACCATAGACATTGATGGAAGGGGAGAGGTGCAATACTACAGGAGCTGATGTCAAAAGAGTCTGAGCCACTTGGTCGTGAAACTTACTTGGACCTTCTGGACCTGCCCGACTTGGTCTCTTCTCTACCATTTTCATTTGATAATGGATTGCTTCTACTACATGGCTATGTAGGTCAGACAAGACACCCACATGGGAATCTCAAGTTGCATGGTTACCTGGTATCTCATGGTTAGGTGTTCAGTCCCTGCCAAGGCTCAGGAGTAAGCCAGCAGCTGTTTCTCAAAAGGAGAATGGTTATCTGCAAAGGAGGGCTCAAATTTGCTCTAAAATCCTGGAGGCTTACGCTGTGATTCTCTCATTGGTGATTGCCAGAAACTTCATACTGCTTTCTTTTTTGTCATAGACACTCCAAGTGTCATTGGATCTGCTGGATCATAAGGTCCAAGTTGAAGAGCAGCTTGGTCCTGCAGTCTGAGCTACAGAGCTTTAGCTCGTTCTGATCCCATTCAAAACTAGAAACCTTGCAACCTGCTGCCTACCTCCTTTCAACTGAAGAATGATGGCTAATGGATCCTGAGTACTTATTTTACCTTCCCCATGGCCAGATGTGGTAGTGATTGTACTCCCCATGTTATAGTTGAAGAAATGAGACTCTAAAGGTTAAATTACTTGTTTGAGTTATATGGCTAGGCAGTGGCAGCACCAGGATTGTAGTCCAGGTATCTGTGACTCACAGCGTCATTCTTAACCCCTGAGCATCACTCCATAGATCATCATAACCAGGCTTTCAGCTCAGCACTCAGCCAGGTCCTAAAAGCCCATCACCGTGAGGCACTTCTCCACGACTTTCCATTCTTCCAACACAGATGCTTTGCTTAAGCCAAACCCATATTCCTTCCAACTCCCATTCTTGTGAGTTTCTCAACGGTCTTGTTGTCTTTGTACCACAGAGCTGAGCCTGGCTCACAGTCAGTGTTAAATAAATGTTCGTTGAATAAAGTAATGACTTGTTTATACCCCCACCTCAGAAAAAAAAAATTGGAAACCTTGTGGGCAACTCTGTAGATGGGTTCAAAGTAGCCCACTCAAATGTGGCTTCCAAAACCCAAAGAAGCCGAAGAACCTGTCTTAGTCTGTTTGGGCTACTAGAACATAACACCACAGATTGGGTGGCTTAATAAACATTTATTTCTCGCAGTTCTGGAGGCTGGAAGTCTAAGATCACAGCGCTGGCAGATTCAGTGTCTAGCAATGGACCACTTCCTCAGGTCCTTCTGGGGAAAGCTTGGAGGAAGATTTACAGTATGTTCTTGAGGCAATGGCACAGGCTGCTTTCTCAAGGGGACCTGCCACCACCCACCCCAGCACCTTTAATCAAGGGGCTCTGGTTCTGTGAATTGACTTCTGGAAACAGAGAGGCTGACTCCACTGTGGTGACTTGAGTCAGATTTTTGGCTACTAGATCTAGGACTTTTCCTATCATGTAGATTGAGCAATATTCTAGTAAGCATTCCTCTATTTTATTCCTAGGGACATCATGATCAATTTGCCTGTAAATTCATGCTACCCTTTATGGTAGATGTGCCCACCTTTTCTTTGGCAGTTAAGTCCTGCCACTTGGCCTCTGCTTCTCTGGGATTCCATTATTGCCATTGAAACCAAGGAGCCTGCCTTAGCCTGTTCAGGCTGCTATAACAGAATATCATAGCCTGGGTGGCTTATGAACAACAGAAATTTACTTCTCATAGTTCTAGAGTCTGGGAAGTCCAAGATCAAGGCACTGGCAGATTCAGTGTTTGGGAAGGGCCTGCTTCCCAGTTCATAGATGGTTATCTTCTTCCTATGTCCTCACATGGTGGCAACGGCTAGAGATCTCTCTGGAACCTCTTTTAGAAGGGCACTAATCCCATTCATTCGGGCTCCACCCTCATGACCTAATCACCTCCTAAAGGCCCCATCTCCAGATACCATCACACTGGCAGTTAGGTTTCAACATACGAATTGGGGGCCCATTCAGTGTATAGCATTCTTCCCTGGCCCCCCCCCCCCAAATTCATGTCCTTCTCATATGTGAGATATATTTGTTCCATCCCAACAGCCTACAAAGTTTTAACTCATTCCATCATCAACTCTAAAGTCTAAAATCCAAAATCTTATCAAAATATCATCTAAATCGGATATGGGTGAGACTCAAGCTACAATTCATCCTGAGGCAAACTGCTCTCCAGCTGTGAACCCAGGTTATGTGTTTCTAAAATACAGTGTTAGGACAGGCATAGGGTAGACATTCCCATTTCAAAAGGGAGAAATAGGAAAGAAGGAAGGAGTGACAAGTGCCTGAGCAAGTCCAAATCTCAAGGGACAAATTCCATTAGACCTTAGGGCTTGAGAATAATCCTCTTTGGCCAGGTGCTCTGTTCTCCAGGCCCACTGGGGCAGATGTATTGCCTTTCAGATACACTGGGGTGAAACACACTGGGGTGGGTTTGCTGAGCAGGGGTTGGGCCCCCAGGTGGTTCTCTGGAGGGCTTCATGGCTCTTGCGTCTGGAGTCCTGAGCCTGCAGCTCTCCCAGGAGGTCCAGTCCTTTGAAATCTAGGTGGAAGCATATGTCCCCTTGGTTCTTTTGGATGCAGCCCCTACCACCCTGGGCTGCTGGAGCTGCACCTGCAGCAGCTGGGGAGCCCAGTGCCAAGTGCAATAGTAGAACCTGCCGCCATGTGAGGTGGTGCCGGGCAGTGTGACAGTGGCCCCTCCTTTGAAATTAGTCTGGCCCCAGGACCCTTGCACTCTGGGCTTGTGATCAGAGGAGCAGCCCTGATGATCTCTGGATTGACTCCAGGGTTATTCTTCCCCTACAGTCATTCCTGGCCTATGGAAGAGAGCAACCACCAAGCTTTCCAAGGATGCAGGTGTTTTTCTCATTAACGGATTTCTCCACGTCTTGGTGAAGGTAGTGTCTTCTGAGCCTTTTCATGGAACAGAGTTGGGGGTCGTGTGCAAGTCACATGATAAATCCTGTCCAACATTCCTGTCACCCTAAGCCTTTGGATTCCCTCCTTCATATCATGCCAGGGCACCTCTGGCATCTCAATCTCATTAACTGTAGGCCACAACTGAATCTCAGTTTCAGTCAACCAACCAATTAAACTCTTAGAGCCACCTCCAGCTTCTTGTGCTGCCAAATTACATCTAGAATCTCTCGTAAGTGTACCCATATCAATGAATTCTTTTTTTTTTTTAATGGAAGTACTGGGATTGAACTCAGGACCTTTTGCATGCTAAACACATGCTTTACCACTGAGCTATACTGTCCCTCCAAATCAATGAATTCTGCTCAACTTAGTGTTATAGTCTGCCCTCCTTCATCTAATACCCTTAGAATCCTCTTCTGCATATATTCCCCAGGTTTCTGCCTATATATTAGCAAAGTCTTACGATTATTTTGGTATATCAGCTATTTCCTCCTTGGTCATAGTGTGTACTTGTTCCCCTGGACTACGCTGAGAGTTGACCTTAGTTACAGGTCTATCAGCAGTAGGGGCTAGTTGTGGCGGGTCTTGAGGAGAATGAGCATCCCTTTTCAAGGCATCTGAACCAGGTGAGTTTGTCACAGCGTTTTCAAGGCAAGAAAGGCTAGTCTCAGACACTGAAGGGCAAGCTACTGCCGTTAGTAAGGAAGGCTCAGAGCGACTTGGTAGTTCAAGATTGTCAGTTTCGTCTGGGACCAAATAGATGTCCCCATTTCAAGTTTCAGGGTCCCATTCTTTACCAGTCAATACCATAACTTTCACATGAGAAACTCGTCAGGACTGTGAATTCAACCGTCATTGTAATTCAACAACTTATACAATTAAATGTTGTTTTTGATGTTCAGCAAGATTAGTCCTGTCACTAGGCATCACGAAAGCTCTCTGGTTCTTCAATTGTGACTTGAGCTGAGAAATTAATAGACCTAAGCTTGTTATTTTCTCTTCGTAAGTGTTCAGGTGCATTCTAAATAATCCATCACACATCACAGCCTTCATAGTCATGATCATGGCCATAACAGTCAAGGGCAGTGGCCGTTTCGGCTTCCAAGGCATGTGCTTCAGTTGGCACTTCATTACAATCAGCCGTAGGTTGATTAATTGCATGCCATGGATTACTAGCATCCACCTCATTGGCAAGGAGTTCAGCACTGTGTGTAAGCCCAGAGGCATGAACTAACCAATTCCAAAGTCCCATCTCTGCAGCTCTATTTCCTGGCACCACTCCTGGTAACAATTCTGTATCAGTCCGAGTCCTATCTGGAGAGAGGAATGACACAGTAATTTGAACAGAAAAAGTTAATATAAGGAATCACCTATAATAGGGGATTGGAATAATGAGGGATTGGCTAGTGAGATGACGGGAATTCTAAAGAATATAGGAATGGCAGATATAAGAAGTAGTTACTATCTCTAGGCTGAAATAGAATGCCCCAGGGCTGAGATCCAGATTTTATTGGAGAGGCACAACTGTAGTTCACTGAATGGCAGAGAGGTCATTGTGGTGCTGCATTGGTGGAAATTCTCAGAAATGTGCCTGCTGGTGGGGCAAGAGAAAGCTGTTCACTGAGTGCTTCTGGCCTCTGTGCACCACCGGAGCCAGGTGCTGGGGAAGCTGTGAGTGCTTCAGAGGTCCAGGGGCATGCTGGTTGCTGCCAAACTGCCTGACGGTGAGTGCTGGGGTGAGGGGAAAACTGCTGGCCACGGAGTACTGCTGGCCACCACGCACTGTAGAAATCAGGTCCTGGAAGAGTTGTGAGCCCTGCAGGAGTTTGATGCTAGAAAAAGCCATGCAGGAGGAATCAGGAAGGAAACCTCTTTTTCTCCTGCAAGATCTCTCCAGCACCCTCTACTGAAAAAGTTTCAGTGCCAGCTGGCAAAGGAAAAATAGTTAAAATATGCTTCATTGTCACAGGCAGAAAGGGTGAATTTGGAGTAGAGAGGCAATAAATTGATAACCAGCACATCACGGATCAAAGAAGAAAGCCTGAGAAAAATTAGAAAGTATTTTGAACAGAATTAAAAGGAAAATATAGTGTATCAAAATTTATGGAGTGCAGCGGAAGGCAGTGCTTAGAAAGAAATTTATAGCAGTAAATGCTTAGAAAAGAAGAATAGTCTCAAGGGGAGGGTATAGCTCAGTGGTTGGGTGTATGCTTAGCATGCACGAAGTCCTGGATTCGATCCTCAGCACCTCCATTAAAATAAATAAATAAATAAATACCTAATTACCCCCTTCTCCCCCCCCAAAAAAACTAAAACAAAAAGAGAATAGTTTCAAATCAATGACCTCAACTTATACCTTAAGAAATTATGATAAAAAGAGGAAATTAAACCCAAAGTAAGCAAAAGAAAGAAAATAATAAAGAGCAGAAATCACTGAAGTAGAAAACAGAAAAACAATAGAGAAAATCAAAGAAACCAAGAGCTGGCTCTTTGGGAAGATCAATAAAACTGATAAACCTCTAGCCAGACTGATGAGGGAAAAAGGAGAGAAGACCCAAATGACTAATATTAGGAATGAGAATTTGTACAACACTACAGATCCTACAGAAACTAAGATAATAAAAGGATATTACAAAGAGTATTATACTCATAAATTTGACAATTTAGATAAAAGAGACATATTCCTTAAAAGACACAAGCTACTGAACTCACTCCAGAAAAAGACAATCTGAATAGGAATATGTATTTAAAGAAATTTATTTTGTAGTTTAAAACTTTTCTACAAAGAAAATCAAATGCCCAGATGGCTTCATTAGTGAATCTGACCAAACAGTTAAGGAAGAAATAATAGCAGTTTTATACAAACTCTTCCAGGAGATAGAAGAGGAGTATATTAATTAAATGTATATTTTATGTATTAATTAAAGAAGAATGTATTAATTAAATGTATATAATTAAATATATTAAATGTATAAATTAATGTAAAGTATTACAAAAGAGGTAGAAGAGGGAATGTATTTTCTATTGCTGCATAACAAACTTAGTGCCTTAAATCGATACCCATTTATTATCTCAGTTTCTGTATGTCCGAAGTACAGTATAACATGACTCAATTCTTTGTTCAGGGTGTAACAAGACTGAAATCAAAGTGTTGGCCAGGCTAAGTTCTTGTCTGGAGGCTCTGGGGGAAAGTATGCTTCCAAGCTCATTTTTGTTGTTGGCAAAATTCAGTTTTTGCAGTTGTGGGACTGAGGAGTCCATGTCCTTGCTGGTTAGCAGCTGGGGCTGCTTTAATTTCCCAGAGTCTAACCACATTCTTTGCCATGTGGCCCCCATCTGTCTTCAGGCCAGCAACAGTGTGTCAACTGCTTCTTGTCCTTCTGATTTTGGACCTTAATTACATCTGCAAGATCCCTTCACAGCAGTAACTAGATCCATGTTTAATTAAATAACGGAGAAAAAGTATGTATACACCAGGGTCTGGGAATCTTGGGGGCCATCTTAGAATTCTGCTTAGCACCAGGAGGGTACATTTCCTATGAGTTCAGTGTTACCCTGATCCTTATATTAAAACCAGAAAAAAGAAATCCCAGCAAGTTATTTTGTGGATATTGACAAACTAATTCTAAAATGTATAATGGAGAGGCAAAAGATCCAGAGTAGCCAAGACAATATTGAAGAAGAAGGACAGAGCTGGAAGACTGATGCTACCCGATTTCAAGACTTACTATAAAACTACAGTACTTAAGACAATGTGATATTGGCAAAAGAATAGATAAATAGATCAATGGAATAGAAGAGAGAGTTCAGAAATAGACCTACATAAATATAGTCAACTGATCTTTGACAAAGGAGTAAAAGTAACACAATGGAGCAAAGGTAGTCTTTTCAACACACTGCTGAAACCTGTCAGGATGGCTATTATTAAAAAAAAAAGAAGACAGCAAGTGTTGGCAAGGATAGGGAGAAATTAGAATCCTTGCACAGTGTTGGTGGGACTCCAAAATGGTGGACTACTATAGAAAAACAGTATGGCAGGTCCTCAAAAATTAAAAATACAACTATCATAGGAGCCAGCAATCCCACTTCCTAGTTATTTATCCAAAAGAATTGAAATTGGTATCTCAAAGAGGTATGAGCACTACATGTTCATTGCAGCATTATTCACAATGCCTGAGGTGTGTAAACAACCTAAATGTCCTTTGATAGATGAATGGATAAAGGATATACATACAATGGAATACTTTTCAGCCTTTAAAAGGAGGAAAATTCTGCAGTATGCAACAACATGGCTGAACTTTGAGAACATTATGCTAAGTGAAATAAGCCAGTCACAGAAAGACAAATGCTGCATGAATCTACTCATATGAGGTATCTAAGGTAGTCAAATTCATAGAATCAAAGAATGGAATGGTGGTTATCAAGGGCTGGGGTGAGAGGGAAATGGCGAGTTACTAATCAATGGGCATACAGTTTTAGTCAAATTAGAGGAATAATGTCTAGAGAGCTGCTGTACAACATTTTACCTATATAGTTAACAATAATGATTTGTACACTTAAAAATATGTTAACAGGGTAGATCTCATGTTAAGAGTTCCTACCCACACACCTACAGTCAATCTTTGACAAAGGAGGCAAGAATATGCAATGGAGAAAAGACAGCCCCTTTGGCAAGTGGTGTTGGGAAAGCTGGACAGCTGCATACAAATCAGTGAAATTCAAACACTCCCTCTCACCATACACAGAAATAAACTTAAAATGGCTTAAAGACTTAACTATAAGACAAGACACAATTAACCTCCTAGAAGAGAACATGGGCAAACCATTCTCTGACAAATTGTAGCAATGTTTCCTTAGGTCAGTCTCCCAAGGTAATAGAAATAAAAGTGAAAATAAACAAATAGGACCTAATCAAACTTATAAGCTTTTGCACAGCAAAGGAAACCACAGACAAAACAAAAGGACAACCTACAAACTGGGAGAAAATATTTGCAAAAGATGTGACTGACAAGGGCTTAATTTCCAAAATATACAAACAGTTCATACAACTCAATAACAAAACAACAAAAACCAACCCAATCGAAAAATGGGCAGAAGACCTAAATAGACATTTCTCCAAAGAAGACATACAGATTGCCAATAGGCACATGAAAAGATGCTTAACATTGCTTTTTATTAGAGAAATGCAAATCAAAACTACAATGAGGTATAACCTCACACCTGTTAGAATGGCCATCATTAAAAAGTCCATAAACAATAAATGCTGGAGAGGGTGTAGAGAAAAGGGAACCCTCCTACACTGCTGGTAGGAATGTAAACTGGTGGGGCCACTATGAAGGACAGTATGGAGGTTCCTTAAAAAACTGAAAATAGTCTTACCATATGATCCAGCAATCCCACTCTTGGGTATGTATCTGGAGAAAACTCTAATTTGAAGAGATACATGCACCTAATGTTCATAGCAGCACTATTTACAATAGCCAAGACATGGAAGCAACCTAAGTGTCCACTGACAGATGACTAGATAAAGAAGATGTGGTGTGTATACACACACACACACACACACACACACACACACACACAATGGAATACTACCCAGCCATAAAAAATGAAATAATGCCATTTGAAGTAACAATAGATAAACCTAGAGATGATCATACTGAGTGAAGTAAGTCAGACAGAGAGACAAATATCACATGATATCACTTATATGTGGAATCCAAAACATGATACAAATAAACTTATTTACAAAACAGAAACAGACTCACAGGCATAAAAACAAACCTATTGTTACCAAAGGGGAAATTTGGGGAGGAAGGATAAATTAGGATTTTGGGATTAGCAGATATAAACTACTACATGCAAAATAGATAAACAACAAGGTCATATTGTATAGCACAGGGAACTATATTCAATAGCTTGTAATAACCTGTATTGGAAAGGATATGAAAAAGAATATATATATATAAAACTGAATCACTTTGCTGCACACCAGAAACTTAACACAACATTGTAAATCAACTCTACTTGTATTTTAAAAATTTTAAAAAATTAAAAAGAACAATTCATAAACAGAAAAATGGATAAACTGAACTGAAATAAATAGATGAATTGGCTTAACACACACACACACACACACACACAAAAGAGTTCTTATCACAATAAAATAAATGGTGCTAAACAACTGGACATCCACATGCCAAAAGAGAAATCTAGACTCAGATTTTTGCAAAAATTAACTCAGACTCAAGTGTAAAATGCAAAACTAAAACTCCTAGAAGACACCATAGGAGAAAAATCTAGATGACCTTGGGTTTGGCAATGACTTTTTAGATACAACACCAAATGCATGATCCATGTAATAAATAATTGATAAGTTGGACTTCATTAAAATAAAAAATTTCTGCTCTGTGAAAGACAGTCAGGAGACTGAAAAACCCAGTCACAAACTGGGAGAAAATATTTGAAAAAGACATTATCTGGTAAAGGACTATTATCCAAAGTATACAAAGAATTCATAAAACTCAACAGTAAGAAAATGAACAACCCAGTTTAAAAAATGGGCTGAGCTGCAGGCTACCAGAAATGAAGCTAGGATCCTCCATGTCCAGGCCACTGGATGCTGGAGGCAGTAATGGACTGTATGCTCCTGGCTGCCTAGAGCTTCAGACTGCACGAGGCCAGGGGTCCTGAGGACTCTGAGACAGTGCAATCTGGAACCCTTGAGGAACCTGAGCCAGAGCTGGAAGCTGAGGCCTCTGAAGGGGCTGAGCTGAAGCTGGAGCCCCAGATGGATCCAGAACCAGCACCAGAAGCAGAACCAGAGCCTGAACTGGAGCCAGAAGCCAAGTTTGGGGTGGAGGATGAGTCTGAAGATTCCTGAAGGCCACAGCGCTGACAAGCCACTCCATGCCCTAGCAGGTTAGGATCTGGGATTCTTCCCTGGTGGAGTCAGATGCCACCAAGGCTCAGCATCACTGAAAGTGAATAAACTGTGGAGGGTCAAAAAAAACGGGCCAAAAACTTTAACAGACATTTCTACAAAGAAGATATACAGATGACAAACAAGCATATGAAAAGATGCTCCACATCTTATGGCATTAAGGAAATGCAAATGAAAATAATAATGAGATGCCACTACACACCTATCAGAATGGCCAAAATCCAGAATGCTGACAACACCAAATGCTGACAAGGATGTGGAGCAACAGGAACTGTCATTCATTGCTGGTGGGAATGCAAAATGGTACAACCATTTTGGAAGACAGTTTTGGCAGTTTTGTACAAAACTAAATATATTCTTACCATACCATTCAGCAATAGCACTCCTTAGTATTTACCCAAAGGAGTTGAAAACATATCCACACAAAAACCTGCACTTGGATGTCTACAGCAGCTTTGTTCATAATTGTCAAAACTTGGACACAACCATGATTGTCCTTCAGTGGGTGAATGGATAAATAAACTCTGGTACATCCAGACAGTGGAATATTATTCAGTGCTAAATAAAAATGAGCTATCAAGCCATGAAAAGACATGAAAAAACTTAAATGCATATGACTAAGTGAAAGAAGCTGATCTCAAAAGGCTACATATTGTATGGTTCCAACTATATGACATTCTGGACAAGGCAATATTATGGAGAAAGTAAAAAGATCAGTGGTTGCAAGGGCTTAAGGGGAAGAAGAGAGGGATAAATAGACAGAGCACAGAGGATTTTTAGAGCAGCGAAAACACACTGTATGATACTGTAATGGATACCTGTCATTACACATTTGTACAACACCAAAAGTGAACCCTAATGTTAACTATGGACTTTGAGTGATTGTGATGTGCTAATGTAGGTTCATCAATTGTAACAAATGTACCACTTTGGTGCAAGATGTTGTTAATGCGGGAGGCTATGCATGAGTAGGGGCAGGGAGTGTATGGGAAATCTCTGAACCTTACACTCAATTTTGCTATGAATCTAAAACTGCTCTAAAAAATAAAGCCCACTACAAAAATAAAGCTATTATAAGAAAACTACAGGTCAAATATCCCTCATAAACATAGATACACAAATGAATGGACAAAGAAGATGTGGGAGATATCTATCTATCTGTCTATCTATCTATCTATCTATACACATAAACAATGGAATACAACTCAGACTTAAGAAAAGAATGAAATCTTGCCATTTGTGACAACATGGATGAGGGTATTATGCTAAGTGAAATAAGTTGATGAGGGTATTATGCTAAGTGAAATACAGAAGTTGAATTATAATGTTGTGCACATGAACCTTACACAATGTTATAAACCAAATCTCAAAAAAAAAAAGAGGAATAGACAGTTGTGGGGATTCTTTCACAATGTATACAGATATCAAATCGTCATGTTGTACACCTTGGATATATTATAATTTTATTTGTCAACTATACCTCAATAAAGCTGAAAAAACTCCTATAAATACATGAATTTTTAACAAAATTTTAGCAAACCAAATCCAACACAACATATGAAAAGGATAATACGTAACGACCAAGTGGGATTTAATCCAGGAATACAAGGTTGATTTAACTCTTAAAAACCAATCAGTGTAATCCATCGTATTAATGAACTAATAAAGGAAAACCATATGATCATCTCGATTGATGTCAGCAAAGCATTTGACAAAATCCAATATCCATTTCTGATAAAATAAAAAAGAAGCAAAAACAGGCTCTTAGAGATTTAGGAATTTGGGGGCTTCTTCAACCTGATAAAGTGTACCTACAAAAAAGTACAGCTAATTTCATTCTTAAAGGTAAAAGACATAGTGTTTTCACCCTAAGATCAGGAAAAAGGTAAGGATGCCTACTCCTACCATTTCTATTTAACATTCTGCTGGAGGGTCTAGCCAGGGTGATAAGGCAAGAAAAAGAAATAAAAATCAGACTGATTGGAAAAGAAGTAAAACTGTCTTTACTTGAACACAAAATGATTATCTATGTAGAAAATCCTATGGAATCTACAAAAGAGCTACTAGAACTAATAAGTAAGTTTAGCCAGATTGCAGGATACATGTTTAATAGAAAAGAAAATTGTATTTCTATACATTATCAATAGTCAGAAATTGAAATTAAAAATATAATATGATAAACAATCCAATCCAAAAATGGGCAGAAGACCTAAACAAGCAATTCTCCAATGAAGACATACAAATGGCCAATAGATACATGAAAAAATGCTCAATATCACTAATTATCAGAGAGATGCAAATGAAAACTACAGTGAGGTATCACCTCACACCAGTCAGAATGGCCATTATTAAAAAGTCCACAAATGATAAAATGCTGGATAGGGTGTGGAGGAAAGGGAACCTTCTTATACTGTTGGTGGGAATGTAGTTTGGTGCAGCCATTATGGACAACAGTATGGAGATTCCTTGGAAACTAAAAATAGACTTATCATATGAAACAGCAATCCCACTCCTGGGCATATACCTGGAGGGAACTCTAATTCCAAAAGACACATGCACCCCAATGTTCATAGCAGCCCTATTTACAATAGCCTAGACATAGAAACAACCCAAATGTCCATCGACAGATGACTGGATAAAAAGGATGTGGTACATATATACAATGGAACACTACTCAGCCATAAAAAAGAGTAAAATAATGCCATTTGCAGCAATATGGATGGACTTGGAGATCGTCCTTCTAAGTGAAGTGGGCCAGAAAGAGAAAGAAAAATGCCATATGACATCATTTATATGTGGAATCTATGATATGAAAATATGATACAAATAAACTTATTTACAAAATGGAAATAGACTCACAGACATAGAAAACAAACATGGTTATCAGGGAGGAGGGCTGTGGGAAGGGATAAATTGGGAGTTCAAGCTCTACAGATACTAACTACTATATATAAAATAAACAAGTTTCTACTGTATAGTACAGAGGATATATTCAATGTCTTGTAGTAACCTGTAATGAAAAAGAATACAAAGAGGAATATATGTATGTTTATCTATGACTGAAACATTATTCTGTACACCATAAATTGTCACACATTGTAATCCAACTATATATTCAATAAAAAATGGAAAAAATATAGTATTATAGAAAGAAATTTAGGAAAATGCTTAGAGAAATTTTAGCAAAAGACTTGCAAATCCTTTCTACTGAAAAGCACTAAATATTTCTGAGAGAAATTCAGGAGCCCTACATATATGGAGAGATATACCATGTTCATGGATTGGAATATTGTTGCAATGTCAGTTCTCAAATTAATCTATAGATGCAAAGAAATCCCAATCAAAATACCAGGAGGATTTTTTTTGGGGGTGTATGAAAATTGACAAGATTATAAAATTCATATAGAATGCAAATGACTTACAATAGCCAAAACAATGTTATAAGAGAAGAACAAAGTTGGAGGACCTAATGCTACCTGATTTCAAGGCTTATTATAAAGCTTCAGTAATGAAAATGGCATGATATTAGAATCAAGATAGACAAATACATCAATGGAACAGAACAGAGTCAAGAAAGGAAGGGTGACAAGTTACTAACCCCAAGAGGCTTAAAGGGCATAATTAGGATGGACTATAACAAATATAACTAGTCACCTATTGACTGAAATCATCTCCATCCGTTTCCTGCAATACATTTGTGCACATTTGCACATCAGCAAATATATATCTAGTGTTAAAAGAGGTTGGTATGGGTCAGATCCTGAAGGTGGCAGGGGATGTGACTTTTTTTTTCATAACTGCATATGCAGTGTCTAGTGTTTGGTATCTGGTAGGTAACAAATTAATATTTCTTGAACTGATAAACCCCATGAAAGCCACACATAGGTGCATGATCTCTGAAATGCAGAATCACAGGTGCAGACTCTTGTAGATATAGCCACCTGTTAATACAGGCTGATGTTTACCCAGTGCTTCCTGTGGGCCAGGCACTGGACTGTCCTGAGCTTCAGACAAGCATTGCTTCATTTTATGCTCCACCAAGTAGAAATGATTTGTGTTTTGCAGATGAGGAAACCGAGGAATAGAGAGGGTCAGTACTTTGTTCAAGGTTACATGGCCAGTAAGCGGCAGAGCCAGGATTTGCACCCAGGCCAGTCTGACCCCACTACCAAAAGACCCAGGACACACAGAGACACTTTTTGGCTAAAAGAAACCCAGTTCCAAACACAGAAGCAATCCCACGTGGGCATGTGCTCACGTCTCTGTCTCTCTGTCTCTCTGTCTCTGTCTCTCTCTCTCTCTCTCTCTCTCTCTCTCTCACACACACACACACACACACACACACACACACACACACACACACACCCTTGTCCCAGAACATAGACACCCTTAGTATTGGCCAGTTTTTCACATCAGGCATTGACTGACATTCACACAATCACCAAGCCCAAGGCACCAGATCCCGGCTAGCCGTGGTCACAGTCACACTCCTACTCTGGAATCACAGACGCACAGTAACGCGCCCCCGCCCACACCCATTCGGTTACACACAGTCACGTACACAGTCATATCCAGTCATACAATCACACAAACTCCCCGACACAGAACTAATGCCCCATCCCACAAGTTCTCCAGTCACACAAACACAGAATCACCGAGGCTGATTTTCCAGGAGAGGCGGTCCCAGGGAGGGGCCTCAGAGCTGCCACGGGAGAAGTCCCGCGCGGTTGCTGGGCAGAGCGCGCCTAGACGCCACGTAGCGCTCTGCCAGTGGCTGGAGGTCCGGGCAGCCCCGCCTTCTCTGCCCCGGCGGACGAGCCAGTGGGTCACCGAGGGCTCGCCCGGGACGCGGGATTTTCAGTACCAGAACTGGCGAAGTCCAGGGCACAGTTGGAGGAGTTGAACGGGTCCTCACTGCGGTAGGCGTGCTGGGCTGGGCAGGATGCTTCTAGTTTCCAAGGATTGCGTCTAGGAGGGGAGGGGGCAGGGCATGCCCACTGAAACTAGGCTATTTATTTTTAATTGCAGAAATACATGGCCACGGTGAAAAACAGACAACGAAAACACCACCACCACCACCACTACAGTAATACAGACAAAATCTCAAGCATCATCTTGAGGCTCTGGCTCACCTCAGGTCTCCAGTCCCCTATCCCCTTAACAATGCCTTGTGCCCACCGACCCCTCCCCCCAGCCCCCTCATGCATGCATAAGCCTATGAAGGACTCTTTCCAGAGTCTTGGCAGGTAACTTGTGCCCTACCTGGAAGGAGGCAGCAGCAGCCTCTTGCAGGCTTTCCCGGCCCCTACTCTGGCCCTTCTCCCCCACTCTCCCCGAGACAACTTGCCATCACTCACCTCCCTAGAGCCACAGTGGTCTTCCTTCTAGATGCCATGTGTATCAGAGCCTTTACACTGGCTGTTCCCTCAGCCTGGAACACTCTTCCTTTTTCTTTGTTATTGAATTATAATTGACATACAGTATTAGTTTCAGATGTACAACATAGTGATTTGATATTTTTATACATTACAAAATGATCACAATGATAAGTCTGTTACCACCTGTCACTATACAAAATTATTACAGTATTATTGACTATAGTTCCTATGCTGTACATTACTTCCCTGTGACTTATTTTATAACCGGAAACTTGTAGCTCGTAATCCCCTTCACCTATTTCGCCTAACCCCTAGTCCCCTCCCTTCTGGCAACCACCAGTTTGCTCTCTGTATCTATAAGTGTGCTTCTGTTTCATTTTGTTTGTTCATTTGTTTTGTTTTTGAGATTCTACATATAAGTGATATCATATGGTATTTGTCTTTCTCTATCTGGTTTATTTCTCTTAGCATAATACCCTCTAGGTCCATCCACGTTGTTGCAAATGACCAAATTTCATTCTTTTTAATGGCCAAGTAGTATTCCATTATGTATATATACCACTCATCTGTTTATGGACACTTAGGTTGCTTTCATATTTTGGCAAATGTAAATAATGTTGCTATGAACACTGGGGTACATATCTTTTTTTAAAAAATTTTAGGAGGAGGTAATTGGGTTTATTTATTTATTTATAATGGAGGTACTAAGGATTGAACCCAGGACCTCATGCATGCTAAGCATGCACTCTACCACTGAGCCTCCCTCTCATATATCTTTTTGAATTAGTGTTTTCATTTTCTTTGGATAAATACCCAGAAGTGGAATTGCTGGATCATATGGTAGTTCTATTTTTAGTTTTTTGAGGAACCTCTGTACTGTTTGGAACACTCTTCCTTGAGCTCCTCCAATGGCTTATACCCTCACTTCTTTCAAGCAGGCCTTCCAAGCTCAAATGTCACCTCCTCGGAGAGGCCTTCCTCTGGCCACGATGGCTAAAATACACTCACCCTCAACTCTCTATCCTTTTACTTTGCTTTATTTTTCTTCAGAGAAGAAAATATATCACTCACTCTCTGACATATTTGTTTATTGTCTGCCTTCCCTGTTAGAATATCAGCTTCAAGATGGCAGGGATTTATATCTGACTGTTCACTGATGAATCCCCAGCTGGCACACAGTAGGTATTCAATAAATGTTTGTTGAATGAATGAGTGAACAAAGAAGGGGGGTATAAGGAGTAGTGGTGACTGTGGGACCTGGAGGAGACATGTCCACCCCAAACCATTCATAGCAACCACACACACACATGCACACACCGTGTTGTGTCTACAAGTCAAAAAATTTGGGCTGCCAGTTTCCACTGAACTTGTGAATATTAAAAAAAAAACATTGACTGAAGTAGGATACATATTATTGGCACTTTTCTATGTATGTTTTAAGATTCTTCATAGTGGCAGTACCCTTGCAGCCAAAGGCCAGGAGCATGAACCCGCCCTGAGTCAATCATGTTGGCAGTGAGGGAGAACACATAGCGTGGGGGTCTGTGGGGCATCTCAGTACAAGAAAAGATATATCATAGGATTTGGGCTCGTGTTAGGTGATTTGGGGATGGTTTAAGGAAGTGACGTTTTGCTCTAGATTGAATATTATCCAGAATTGGGGGTAATTTTATGATTGGGTATGCCAATACATCTCTATAGAGAGGACAGACTAGAGAGAGACTTAAGCTGTAATTGGTTAAAAAAAAACAGCAGCCACTCAGATTAATCAGGATAGGGGATGTCTGGTTTATTTTTGTGGTTTGAGGGACAATGTTTACGTATTGTCTGTGTTCAGATATGATTATGGAGTGGTTTCAATTTTGTCTTTATCACAGTCGCAGAGTGGCCTTGTCTAATGTTAACATTCTGTGTTTATGTTCAACGGAACACCAAGGCCCAACTGTGAATGCCAGGCCAGCTCCCGGTGGCTGCTTTCCTCTTTCTTGGTAGATTTCACAAAATTACGCATTAGAAAGGTAGTGCCAATTTCTCAGCAGCGTAGGACAGTGCCTGTTTCTTCACATTCTCTCCCACTTGTGTTAACACACACAAAGACACATGCATGTGTATATAGTTCAATTTGAAAAGTGGTTTTTATTGGGCTTTTATTGGATCTTTGATTATTACAGAGGTGGTAATAATTATCACAGAGGTAAGCAATTATGTATGCTTATTGCTCATTTGTATTTCTTCTTTTGTGAATTGCCTTTTAGTGTCCTTGGATGTTTTTCTGTTGGGGAGTTTGTCTCTTAGTGATTTGTAAATTAAAAAAATTATACATATAGGTAAATATGTATATTAAGGATTAACCCGTTGCCTGTTAGAGATGTACTTTTTTTCCGTAGATTGCCATTGCTTTTTAGTTCTGCTCATGATGTTGCCGACGTTTTAGTAGTCAAATATATTGGTCTTTCCCATTATGATGTCTTTTGTAGTTTTTATTTAACACTAATGATTTTCCGTATTCCAGATCAGTTGTTATCCACCCTAAAAAATAAGTTGATGTTTTTTATGCTTGAATCTTCCACTTGGATTTTAGTGTGAAGTGCGGAGCAAACTTCAGATTTTTTTCCCCTTCCGATACTTAGGCAAGTTTCCCAAACTTAACAGTGACAAAGCTATTCCTCCCCTAACTGGCTCTTCATTTTGTCTACAGTAGACCACAGCACCCTGATAATCATGGCTGAGGCCATTCTGTCAACTCTGCCCATTTTAACTCCCACCTCGTTTAGCATGTCAGATTGTTCCCCAAAGTCTCAAGGTCAGCTATACTTGTATTTTTATGCAAATGAACAAAGTAAGTCTCTTCATTTATTTGCCTCTTTTTATGCTTCTTATGAATAAGAGTTTTGCAGCTTTCTTCTTCACATGGCTCCCAAACACTGCTTCTAAAAGTTATTCTTTGGTATTTTATGTTATTATTGTGAAAGGAATCTATTTCCTCTTATGTTTTCGAACTGATCATTGTTTGTATTTGAGGAAATGTTTAATGCTGCTACCCCTGCCTGTCAAGTCTCTTTGTGTACCCATCGCCCCCTGTTCTTTCCCAACACCCACCTCCTTCCCTTCAGTGAGTTTTTGGAAAACAGACTTTCTCTGTGTTGTCAGTACATGGTAAGTGCTCAATAGAAGTGTGATGGGTAATAATTGTTTCTCCAGCCGAGACATACATGTTTCATAAGTGTAGAGCCAAGTATCTCAGTTTATCTGGGTTCATTTGCACCTGTGGCCCTTTTTATTCTTAAATTGGCCTGTTTGGATGATAAATTATATGATCATGCTAATTTTATGAGAAGGGGACTACTTTAATAAGGAGATAACCAGTGGTAATTGTAACACACAGATCAGTAGAGAGAATTATTAGGGGGCAAAAAGAGACATGTTTGGGGGGAAGGGTATACCTCAAGTGGTAGAGTACATGCTTAGCATGCAGGAGGTCCTGGGGATTGAACCAGGACCTCCTCTAAAAATAAATGAATAAACCTAATTACCTCCTTCCCCAAAAAACCTAAATAACTAACTCTTCAAAAAAAAAAAAAAAGACATGTTTAATCATATCATGCAAGCAGCTGTTAATTAGCCTTCATGTGAAATTAGGTCTATTACTGATTCCCCTGATGCCTGCCTCAAATGCACTGTGAAATTTAATAAACTGTCCATCTCAAAGAATTATGAAATATCTCAGGTATATAAAAATTATAAAGTATTATATAATACTATAAGGAACACTTATGTATCCAGCACCACTCCAGCTTAAATAAAACATTAATGTAGTTGATGCCCCCTGGGCAATGTACCTCTTGTCCCCCATAGCTTATCCTGAATATCATGCAGTACTTTGTCACACTCATGCAAGGGTTTTCAAACTTCCTACATGTGGATGTGGTTTTTCATGCTCTTGGTACCTTTGTATATAGTATTGTTTTGCAATTTTTAAATAGGCAGTTCTCGTACTTTTTGTTTACCTTTGAGACTGTGCATGTTGATATATGCAATGGATACATTTTTACTGCCATATAGGATTTCATTATGACTTTATCAGACTATACTTGTTGGGCAGTAACTGTTTACATGAATATTTTGTTCATTATAACCAGGCCTCTTGCTGGACTCACGTGTAAGTTCTGATGACTTGATTCTCTTGGTTTAGCAAATAGTTTTCCAATGGCTGTACCTTGTTTCCTGCTTTATCGAAAGGGTTAGAACTGGCAGAACAGTGTTAATGATGGTAACTGACCATCCTGTGCTTGCAGTGTGATGTTAGCTGTTGGTCTGACGCTACCTTATAGGTAGTACCTTTACCTTTAAAAGTTACCAGGAATAGTTACTGAGTGGTAGTAAATGCCTTACATCTATTGACAGAGTTTTTCTCTTTTGACATTGAGGTGGAGCATCACACCATACACATATCCCAAAGGCAAGTCATACTGTCACATTTTTGGTGGTATGCCATTAAATTAGTTTCATTTATTTCCTTCAGAAGGATTATTCCATCTATACTTCCAACTTCCACATCCAGTTCCCTATGCTTGCACCCCTTTCAAATTTAAATGTCAGAGCTTTATTCTACTTAGACTTTTCAAAGAACCAGTTAAGCCTTTTTGATCAATTCTACTCTATTTCTGGTTATTTATTCATTTTAAAGCCCCACTGGACTCCCTGCCTCATCTCAGGTCACTATCCTTTGCTTGAGCCATGCCCTATCAACTAGACTCCTGCTGCCTTGGCCTAGATTATCCTCCCCTACTTAATCTAAACTCCCATACAGCCTTATGATTCAGAATCACTGACAAAAGCAAGCCTTCCCTGATCTCCTAGGCTAGATCAGGTACTTCTGCTCTTGGCATCCAGAGACGCCCTTCCTACGTCTGGCTACAGAACTAACCAGTCCCCTCCCCTTGACTAGAAACTCAATAGCAGGGAAAGGGTTGTTCATTTGTCTTCTCAGTGGTCAGGAGGGCCAGGAGCAGACAAATTTGAATGCTGAAATAAAGCGTCTAGTAGCCATTTGCATCAGGACCAAGGGATCAGCTTAAGGACACACACACCACAGCTTTCCTAGATCCACACTTTGGGAATTGGTCAAGGGGAAAGTCTTTTAAGTAGAGCCTCAGAGAATGAGAAAAACCACACAAAGGAAGTACCAATTGAGGTTATTTTTCTAACTGAATTTTTATTACTTTTTTCTTTTCCTCAAAGTCCTTAGATCAACTTCAAGTGCTGGATGGAATAAGAACCACAAGAGACTGCTGGGTGACCTGTGAACAGACTGGTAGACAAACAGATGACAAAACAAAAACAGTAAGGATGGGAAGACTGTTTTGGAGAGCTAGTCAAATTACTTGCTTACTAAAATTTGTTTATTTCTAAAGTAAAACATTAATAAACGAAATAAAAATTTTAAACTGAGCTCCAGACTTGAGACTGTTGTAAAGGTTGTAAAATAGATCCTTTGGTTGGTTGGGTTGAGTCAATTCTCAGAATGTTTCTTACAACCTGTTGGTTTGTTCCCCTAGAGCAAGGTGATGCTTTGTCCTTGACTGTAATCTCTACACCACCACAACCCCCAAGTGCAGATCTCATTCTGAAAAAGATTCCCCCAGTCCTGGTGGCTGCTGCTCTCTGGACTGTGGGGAAACCGACTCTGAAGGAGGATGTACCAGTGTGGTGGCAGAGATGGTTTTCTGGAGAGCTATCTGGATCTTTTCTCCAGACACCTAGCATGTGCTCAAGAGTTATTTGTTTTTAAATTTGAAAAAAACTCCATTGTGAAAAGTGAGTTATGAAGAGTGCTCTTTATTTGAAACCTCCACAACACAGACGCCAATCTTGTCTCGCATTGAATCATTAGCTGTGCACATCAACACATTCCAAGCACAAATTAAGAAATGCAAACAGAACAAAAAAATATATATATATATAATTTTTTCCCCTATCCAAAGGTTTCAAGTCTCAATGCAGCAAATCCTTCTGAACACAGAATCTGAGGAGCACACTGTTCAAACAGTTGGGACAAACAGGTCCCTGCAAAGGCTACTGCCTTTTTAACACATGGGGTAGGGATCATGGACGGCATGGAACGGGGAGAGGAGATGAGGAAAAGGGAGGGGGGAGAGAGAATGAGCACAAAAGGGGGAAAGGGTATGCGCTGGGGCAGCTGGGGCAGCTGGGACACACACATGGTGAGTTGGTGGATTTCATTTATTGGTTTTTGACATTTTCTTTCTGGTTCTTTTTTGTTTTCATTTCCCCCCTTTCCAGGTCCAACAATGGTAGAAAAACCCCACAGTGGTGGGCGGGGCCTTATTAGGCCAGCCCAAAGCCTTCAGAGCACTCCTGGATGGCCAGTAGTAGCATGTGGCGGAGCTTCTCAAAGCTCTCATAGGCAGGCAAGTCCAGTTGATTAAAACTAGGGAAAGAAGAAAGATCAGTTTAGGACAGAAAACGATAAATCCCTGTGTCCCCATGGTGCCAACCTGACTTTTGCTTGCGAACTCCCAATCCTGTCCTAGCCCTGTCTGCCCTCTCATCTGGCCCCAATACTGGCCACCAAGCACCTAAAACATAAACCTGACCCTGTAACTCCCTCCTTAAATACCACAGCCCAACATGAAAGCTCCAAGCAGGCACTCAGGGTCATTGGTCACCTCTGCTGAGTTCTTCAGCATTCTGATCCCTGCAACTCCTCACTCTAGCCATGCTGAGCCCTTGGAATACACCTTGCTTGCACGTAGTAGTGCTCACCTGCAATGTCTCCCCAGCCTCACTGTGAATCTGGGCCAGCTTCTCATCTCAAATATCACCTTCTCCACAAAACCACCAAACTGTGAGCTACCCCAGGTCCAGGGTAGGTGGGGCCAGAAGTGACAAATATGCAAGTTCCATCCAAATGCTGAAAAGGAGAACAAACCCTTCCTCTTACCATGTGTGAGCTGAAGGCAGGCGGTCTGTGGACCTGTCATCTCGATGAATCTGAAATTTCTGAATGCCATTCATGCCTTCAAGGGCAGCAAAACCTTGCAGGGGCACCTTGGAAGTACCCGTGACAAACTGGAGGAACTTGGCACGGTCAGCTTGATCGAAAGAACGCAATGCTCTCCAGAACCACTGGATCTGCACGAAAGGACACAAGAAGCCAGCATGAGGCAGAGAGCTCCTGGAAGGAAGGGGGATGGGATTTGCAGTGTTAGGCAAGTCCCTTCTGTGAGATAGGTTTTAGTTCCTCCATTCGTAAGATGAGCAAGAACATTACCTGAAAACAGTCCAGAAGAGTTAAGGGTTAGGTACAGATAAGCTGTTACTCAAATCACCCTTCTCCTAAGAGTACTGGTTTATTTGGTGTCATAGAAACTAGCACTGCTTACGGATTCAGGGAGGGATACCAGCAGCAGCTCACCTGAATAGAGTTGGACTGGTACTTGTGGTATTCAGTGTTGGATTTCAAATCATCAATGTCAATTGTGGGCAGTCCTGATATAAGCAGCTCTAACTCCTGCTCAGTGAAGATGGAAATGAGGCGCTTTGGAATGATCTCATAGAAGCCCTCTAAGAAAGCCGCCAGCTGTTTGCGGATGGCTCCTGGAGAGAGAAACAAGCCACGTGGCACCCAAACTTATGCAACTGTTAGAGGTCAGAGATCCCCAGTCTGGCCGGATGCTGACCGATCTGCTTACTTCACCTACCACTCTGTTCCTAGGCCCCTGTATGAGGGTAGATGAAGGGAAATATATGTTTGTCAGGTTTCTTAACTCCTTTTATGCAAGGCATTTGTGGCTGGCACAGTGGAAGAGAAGAAGCAATGTCTGTGAAATGAGTGAAGCCTGACCTCTTCCCATATTGAGCAACTAGGGGGTCTACGGGACCATTTCCCCTACCTGTCATTCTCATCTGGCACACCAGGTGTACATACTCCTTCTTATTCTCCTCTGTTACCAAGATGTTGGCTCCATTGGGTTTGAGGTCACGAACTTCACAGACTCCAAACTCTTGGACCTAGAATATCCAAAATACCAATAACATGAATCAGATTTGGTCTAGGATGGGACTTACTTACATAAATACCTGGTAACACATCCTAAACTCTTTGCTGTGTCCCGGGCAGAAAAATGAAGCAAGGTCATAAAAAAACAGTGACTTTTCTCATGAACTTATAACTCACTAATAGGGAAAGGGCAAGAGTTTGGCCCTAAAACACATAAAGGCCAAAAGGAAGGAAATTTGTCAGTGGTAAAAGCAAAAAGGGCATGGCTAAAATACATTAACAAAACAAAACATATTCTTTATGGGAAACAATTTGGGAGAAGAGTAACCTTAAAAAATTGCTTTTCTTTTATCTCTATTTGTACAATTTTTCTATAGTAAACTACCTTTGGGAATAAAGAATAATGTACTAGAGTACTTTTTTAATATAAGGGAAACTAGGAAACAGCCTGGATTGTTTTACAAATTCTGCTTTTTTTTTGTTTGTGCTGTCTCATACAAATATCCACTGCTCTCTGTTGGATGGGGAATGGGGCATAAGACTTTAAGACATCAAGACGCTTCTTTAGAAGCATGAAAGGTTATCCAATGCCAGTTCAAGGACAAGCCCACAATGAGTTTCCTAGACTAGCAGGGGATGTGCTGTGGTCAGGATTTCCTGACCTACCTCAGTGCTGAAGGTGAGATCATAGCCTAGCGTGGAGACATCATTTTCCAGCAGATAAACCAGGCCCTGATAGAAGTGGTAATCTTCGCTCTCCATATCCGTATACCTAGATAAACACAATTAGGATCATGAGCTGAGATGGAGGAGAGGCAGTCTAGGGGTGGGACACAAGAAAAGGACCAATTTTTCAGGACTGAGGACAGTCCCAGGACTGTCCCACATCCTCACCTGACAGACTTGCCCAAGATGTGTTTGTAGAAGGACCGAGTAAAGTAGCACTCCAGGAGGCGGTTGTCATATACAGCTTTGGCCACAATGCGTCCAACAAACTTGAAGTAGCTGAGGTGGTTGGGGTTGCAGTGGGAAGATGGATTGATGGTGTAGGTGACCCGATCACCGGGTGAGGTACGGAACAAGGCATACATGGGGTTAAACATCTCTCGAGAGATGATCATATACCACTCCCGCAGGAGCCCTCCAGCATCCTGCCCTTCTTCTCCTTCAAAGACTATATACCTGCATAAGAGAGCAGAAACAGAGATGTGTGGAAAGCCTAGGACAAATCCAGTCATTTGTGCAGCATGACCCAAGTGAGTGACTGAAGCAGTGGCTGAGGGGGGTGCAGGGTCAAAGAACAGTGGTAAATGCAGTGCCAGGAGAGCTCAGAGGAGGTGTGGATCTGGGACAAAAAAGGGTATCACTGATGGAAGAGGTGTTCTGAAATATCAGTTAAGGCTCACTGATATTCCAGAAAATGCTAACAGGAAAGGTATAACGGCCTACTAAGGCCTCCCTTAGGGAAAGGAGGGAGAGGAGTGATCAAATGGTATCAAAGAGAGCTGAGCTCAGAGTCTGATGTCTTTAAGGATTTGGTGGTGGGGGAGCAGGGCTCAGTTGGTTTTGGAGGACTCTCTGACTTCCTGTGTGATTATATGGATAGTAAGCCCATTCCACAAGGGAAGGGAAGAATCAAGTTTTTGAGTTCAGGAGCATCAAACTACTTCAATAGGTCTATAATCTTATAGGCTCCCATGACACTTGGTATTGCAAACTGCCAATCTCCTCTAGGTGGCATCAGAATCACCAATGAGCGGATTACCAATTTGGTTGGGGGCCACTCTTGCAAGTATGGTCTTCCCCAACGCAGGGTACCATTTGCTCAGCAGGCTTCCCGTCCCTAGTGTGGCAATGGAGAAAGCTCTCTTTGCAAAGCCATTAGGTGTACCTTTATAAATGCCAAAGACTCTCCTGTCTGTCTAGGAACTGTTGGGTAGCTCATCCCAAGGGCCAGCTGGCCAGCGGAAGACCAGTCTCATGAGACTGAGCAGAGAAGATGGGAGACAGCTCAGTGAGATTTTCTATGCTGGATTCCTATTAGGAATTCCTACTGAGGAGGGTAGCACCTCCCTAAGTTCCCCTACACATTTGGGCCCCGAGTAAGCCTTCACTACCACGCAGGAAGGGCCCCAACCCTCCCATCCTGTCTATTCTCTGCTCTGGGCTCTTACAATCGATTCTTCATTTCTTCAGGGGATTTCCGGTGCAGCTCACGATAGGAGTCTTCAAACACATGGTCACGGCGGACGTGCACAGCCATGTCTTCTTTCCGGAGCCCCTCATCCAAACGCTCCAGCTCTTGGCGGAAATATCTTGGGAGGGAGTAAAGGAAGGAAAATAAAGTTAGGAGTGGCAGAGCAAACTTCTCCCCACCTGTTTCCCTGCGGAAATGCCCAGGATTTGGGAGAGGTAAGTCATTTACTACCAACTCTTAAGTTTTTTTCCATCTCCATCAAGTAAGGGCCAACAGACATTGTGCCACAGAATTTCTGCAACAAGCAGGTAAGTATGTGTAGGTGCACAGGAAGGAAGAGAAAAGTAAAAGCGACAAGAGTATTGTGGAACCCCTCCACTCCCCCAAGCCCTGCTCTAAGTATATATTGTGGCTACCTGGATCTCCTTGTATTACCCCAAAGGCTGGATCGAGACTTTAGAAATCATAAGGTTAAACAAAGGCTCACATTCCTCTAATGAAGAATGGAGACTGGGGTTGAAGAAGGCCAGGGAGTATTTAGGTACGATGACTGTCAGTGGCACAGATGACTGTCTCCCCCAACCAAGTGCCATTCCAAGGGCTGCCACCAAGGGAAACTTCTTTCCCTGAAAACCCCACCCCAGGAAGAATTTTAGTTCCTTTCTGGGAGGGAAGATACCAATTAGAGAGTTCCCATCTCCACAATATCCAGGGCACATACTTGCGCTTGACATCAAAGTCGAGGACACGAATGTAGTCTACCAGGACAGCAAAAGGCCCATCAGCCAGGTGGGTGGTGGATTGCCGTAGGATCTGGTTTAACACAGTGCGATGAGTCTCTAAGGGAAGAAAGGACAGTAGGAATCAGCACATCATGGGTCCCAGAAGAATGGATGACAGCCAACCAGCTAGCAACTCTCTCTTCTTTGTTTCAGGGAAAAAGTATGGCATACAAGGACTTCCAGACCCAGTCCCTACCCCATTAGCCTCACTTTACAACTCTCTGTCTCTTGCTCTCTCTCCCTCTCCCACTACAAATCAGCTAAGGATAAAATGTATGAAATGACCCTGTAAAAAAAAAATGAAGCCTTGTACGTTTGGGGGCCTAAGAGTTCCCTGTACCTGCAAAGCGAAGAAACTTCTGTGTGTCAGGGGGCAGGCTTGAGGAGATGTGCATAGACGAGGGCTCCCGGGAGAAGAATGGGTCAAGGGAAGAAGGAGTGGCTGGGGTTAAGGGGGCAGGAGAGAGTGGAGGAGGCTCGTCCTTGATGTGTGCCAGCTGGCTCTCACGGGTGTCTCGGACAGGAGGCTTGCTCTCCCGTTCTGTGGCATGGACCAAAAAGAAGGCCTCAACAGCAGGCTGTAGCACTGGGGGAAGGAATGAGAGGAAAGTGACATTTTACTTTACAAACTTCAATATACAAACCTCTTTGCCTTCATAGTCAAATTTCAAAAGTACCGTATTAAAAAGTAATGAAAACGTGCAAGACAAATACAATGGTACCATAGAAAAATGAAACCATAGAGGAAGGCAGAACTTCCTGAAGCCAAAGAAAACTGGGATAGGCAACCAGTTACAAAAATTCCCTTGGTCTAAAAAGTAAAAGCTACCAGCTACCAAAAGAGAAGGCAAATTTTTTTCTGACACTGAAGTCAGAGGGAAAAAACCTCTCCTTTGAACTCTCATTACAGAGACACTAAGGGAGAGGAGTAATCTGGACGGAAGAAAATTAAGCTGGCAAAAAGGGCCCCATAGCAGATCAGTGGGTCGGGACCTGGGTCCTTAAGCCACAACTCACCTAGCACCGCATGCTGGTCATGGGATTCCTCCAGCTCCTTTAAACACTCTCCCAGCATGTCCCATAGCTCGTCCAAGCTCAGCTGCTCACTGAGCAGGGGTAATTCAGGTGGCCTTTCCTCTTTCTCCTTCTCCCCTTGTGGAGTTCCATCTGAGCCTAGAGGCCACACAGAGGAGAGAGTCAGAGAGCCCTCAAAGCTTTTCCTTCATTTAGATTTTTCCCAGACCAAATGCAAAGGCCATTAGACAGATCAAGCAGGTTGGCCCACTGGCTACTGAGTAACTGAGTGATATCTGAAAGCAAGCTCTAGTCCTATAGTGGACAGCATTTAAACTGAATAAAATTAATGCAGGAAAAAACTTGGTTCCTCAGTTGCACTAAACACTTTTCAAGTGCTCAGTAGCTACATGTGGCTAGTGGCTACTGCAGGAAAATTCTACCAGACAGTGCTGGTCTACTCATTGTCTTATTAGCTCTCAGAGAACCTGTGAATTATTAAATTATTTAATATATTTTAAAAATGGATGTCCTATGATAACACTATCTGTATCTACAGGAATGTGTTAAAAGGGTGCCAACAAGTATTCTATATGACATTAACCTTGGGAAATGCTGCTAATAATAGCATCCACTGTGTGCCAGGTACTGCTCTATGTGCCATACACATACTTGTTAACTCGTTCAATACTAACCATGAACATCTCTACCTACCTACCTATTTATGGAGGCACTTGGAATTGAACCCAGGACCTTGTGCATGCTAAGCATGTGCTCTACCACTGAGCTATATGCCCTCCCCCCACCCCATCTCTATTTTAAACGAAGAAAATGAAAGAGGTTTGCCTCAGGTCCCAGAGATAGAAACAAAGAGCCAAGACAAACACATGTTGTCTCCACACACGATATCATATTATAGTTTCTATACTACAGAAATCACAATGTGCGCTATGAATCTCCAATGAGGACCATATGGTGATGGTTAGTAATCTTAGTTGACTGTTAAGTGCTTATTAACATACAGAAACTACTGTTCACTTAAGCAAATTGGAAAACCCTGAGCTTTTGTATGTTGAAAGCAGGGGATCCAGCAGATGTTCTGTGAAGACTGGCTCTCCCTTTTGTTGGGCTAGAAATAGGAATAAGTACTGACCAATGGACTGAGTATCTTGAGCACTGGGAGATGGCTGGTCCACATCCATGGGTGATTCTTCCCTTCGGACAGATGCATCTGACTGGCTTGACTCCGACTGGATAAAAGGGAAACAAAGTCACATAAAGGGTGCAACTCTGCTTTCCTCAGGGACAGGATAGAGGCTGCCTACAACCTCTCACATATCATAAGCTTGGAAAGAAGCCTCCCATATATTCTCATATGGACAGAAGTTTCATTATGTAGCTCTCCAAGACAAAAGAATGGCCTTCCTACTTCCTTTGCTGCCTTCCACCCTGAGCTAGAAGCTTTTCCAAAGAGCTCCCTGGATGCGTGCATGCGTGCGTGCGTGCGTGTAAAGCTCAGATGGGTGTGTGTGTGTAAATAAAGCTCAGATGGGCAGAAGATAAGTTTGCAGGGGAATTAGTGCAATCTTTGATGAGTGGGATTATTTGAAAAGCCAACATCTGTCCTATCAGGTGTGGAAAAGAGACTGGGCAGAAAAAATACTCCAGAATAATAGTTTCTCTGTTCTCCTTTCTACCCTGTTGGAGCCACGGCCCTCAAATTCTAGGCTGTTTCCAGCATGCTCAATGAAATCACACTGCGTAATAGTATTACATACAAAGGATAAACAGGCCATGGGATACTTTTATTTCCTGCATCTGGGGTAGATGACTTGCATGTTGTGCAAGGACAGGAAAAGAACCGAGTGCCACAGCATACATGCATGATGCCAGGCTTTTCCTGCAACCACTCTGTGCTGAGATCCCAACAATGAATGGACTACCTAGGAACCTGAAAGGCTTCCTCCTCAAAGTGCCTGAGTGCCTGGGTACCAACGGAGAATGAAGAATAGAGGAAATGGCCAGGGTGGAGGGACCAGCCACAGCCGTAAGAGGCTGAATGGGATGTGTACCAAGCTTGGGGGATTTTCAAGGGCAGGATTCCTGAGATGTCTCTGATGTACTTGCATTGTTCCATGAGACTGAAAAAATCTTTATCCCACACCCCCTCAGAACCCAGACACTTAGCATTATGCAGTTTGCAAAGCGCCACTGTTGACTGGATAGCTGGGAGTGGGGTATGATAGCCAAGCTTTAAATCAAACCAAACCAACAAACCAATGAACAAACAAAAAGAAAGCACCAAGATAAAATAACCCTGCTGTTCAGAAGCATTCATATAGCAAACTTGATGCAAAAGCATACAAGGTAAGGGCAATGAAACCCCACTGATGATGTGGTGGGGGAAGGAGGAGAGACAAATGAATGAGGGGCCACAGGCATCATGCTAACCGTTGCTGCTTGTTGCTGTCTCCGCGCCCTTTGACCCTCACGTACCATTTGTATAATGGCATCAGCCTCAGCCTCCAGCTGCCGAACAGCTGCCTGGATGCTGCTAGCTGAGCCTAAACCGGAGGAACCTGGGGAAAAGAAAAAAGAAGGTAAGATGTAAACTGTATAAAGAGGGAGTGCTCAATATTTTCTCTCTTGTCTTCTGGGCTGCCACAGGGCATCTTGCTGAGGTCTTTGAGCTTTAGCTCAGGCAGCCCCAGAATGCTCATCAGCAGGTACTAAGAGCTATTGTTATAGATAAGGACAGGGGAAATGGAGCTGAGCAGACAGACAGTGGCAGGTGAGAGGGTTCTGTGGGGCAGGAGGAAAGATGTAGGATTTGGCAGGCTGCAGCAACATGGCTGCAATGTTTTAGCCAGGATGATCAAGGAAGCAAAAAGGAGGAACATTCAGTGAGTTAAATCTTGTGCAGCAAAAGACCTGCCCCCAATTTCCTTGCCAGATTTCCACTCCCCTTGCCCTAATGAAATGTCTTATGTAGATAGCTTGAATGAGACACAAAACACAGCCACCAACATTTCAAGAAAGGATCATCACTTCCTTTTGAAAAGGTCAAACAGGGAGGAGACACGACATTAAGTCCTGCCTTCCAGGGTCTCTTGTTTTTCTACCACCAACCCTGCCCCTCAACTGGACACCCCAGTTCCATACCTAGCCTGCCTGTCTGCTTGGCTTTCTTGTTAGCTCGGCGTGTGTCGTCCCGGAGCTGGATGATGACCTGCAGTACCCTCAAGAAGAACTTCTGGGTAGATGTCTTGGATGTCAACATGGACATAGAAGGCAGCTGGAGCTCCCGGCCACCCAGAGGTCGCTTCTGAGATGCCACGATTACCACATTCTCAGCCATGTCAAACCTGGATAGTGTAGAGGTGGCTCACGTATATTGAGCATCAAAGCATAAACACCCATAGCAAGCAGGGCTTTCTGGCGTCAACTAGAGGGGTAAGGAATCTCCGAAGGAAATCTCACAAGCAGGAAAAAATAGGGTTAAGTGTATACAGGACAGAGAGAAAATCTGCCCAGAGAGGGGGAAAAAAATAACCAGGAAACCAGCAAGAGCCACCTTTCAGAATGTCCTGAATTCCAGCCCCATAGCCAAATGAGTGGTTACCACTTACCTGCTCTGCATTTTGCCTTTCAGCTTGGTGGTCTGTGGCTGCTCCTCAGGTAGGCCGTCAGGAGAGAGGGTCTCACACTGGGCTCGCCGCTGCTGTTCCAGGTTGTATTCCCGTAGCTCAGCCAGGAGGGTACCTGAGCAGGGAAAGGAGCCAGCAAGTGTTTGGAGACTTCCCTAATGAAGCAATTAAAAGCCAAACCTTTCCAAGAAACCTTCCTAGGCCATCTTCTTTGCTGGAGTGAGCAAGAATTTTGCTCCGTTCATTTTACTATGTGTGCTCATGGATCAACTGCCCAGAGACCACTGCTTTACCTGGCCTCAAGAATTTATTGAATCTATACAAAATGCAGCTCAGTGCTAAGGGGAAAAAATATCCTTTGAGGCCTGTATACCTCTCGAACTTCTAAGGTTTTTGTGGTAATTTCAGGCAAACTGCTTAACCTCTCCCACAATTTGCTTACTCATCTCAATAATGGGATTAATACTGCCTAATCTCGTAAGGCTGCTTTGAGAATTAGGAGATAACTGTCTAGCAGAGTGTCTAGGACACTGCCTGGCCCATGGATGCTGAATAAATGGTAGCAGTCAAGAAAGGTCAGAGGCCTGCCTCTTCTGGGAAAATCTTGTAATTCTCATGTAACAAAGAAGACCCTGGGTTATACAGTCTGATTGACTTTCATATCACTTCAGCTCCAGGGACATTTGTGAGAAGGAGATAACTAAGCAGGTAGCTGAGATCTAGAGAGACCCATGATTGGGATGAGAGTGGGAGAGAGCAAAGAGAGTCTATGCTGAAAGGAAACCCAGCTCCACTCCTTGATTCTATCACTTTATCAGCCTCCTGCCCCTGACCCCATGTGGGTTCAGGGAAGGCTTCCACAAAGAGGTGACACCTAAGTGGAAGGTTTCAGAAAGACAGGATGCTTTACTTCTATTATTACCTATCTGTTTACAAAGAGTATAACCCAGATGGCGGGCTCCATTCAGTAGCAGCTTCAGAACAGTGTCCCGGGTACCAGAGTCCCCCCGAGAGAGCTGCAGTAACACGTTGGCTGCATCCTCTAGGCCTTCTTCAGAACAAGAGTGGGATGTCAACACCTGGGGAAAAGAAGGGAGATGGGGTAAGCCCCAACTTGAGAACTAAAACATTATCCACCCCAGTCAACTCTTTCTTCTCCCCCTACCTTGGGAGGTCAGAAGAGCTTGGACTCACCTCCACAGAGAGCTGGAGCTGGTTTTCAGTGAGGCCAGAGGATACCATCTTAAAGTCCACAGTGCTGCTGCCCATATCACCCAACTTTGCTGGAGATTTGCTGGCCTTAGTAGTAGTAGAAGCTTTGAGGAAATAGAAAGAACACCGTAAGCCTCTGAAGTGCGCATGCCAGAGACTTAAGTGGCAGAGCCAAAGAATCGCTGCACTGTACGGGGCTTCAAAATGCAAAAGTAGTGAAAATGAAGATCCACCCACCATAGACAAATCCAAATGACTTGGGATGCAAGACTCTGACTGTACCTTCTTAAGTGACCAAGTATCCCAGACATTTCTCTCAACTGTTCCCCTACCATCAGAGTGCCCTCTGAAAGCTGCCTCCTTCAAAATTTGTTTCTTCAGATGATTCTTACTAGTCTGCTGCAGGACTCATTCCCTTCACTCCCTAGGATGGCCTGGCTACTTGACTCTACCCTGATTCACATTGTATCCTGCCCGCTCTTCAACTGTTACCTCTGAGAACTAGCTTCCTGAACCAGGTTAGAAAGGTTGGGAGTTCTTTGAAGACAGGGGCTCTCTCTCTCTCTCTCTCCTCCTTTTGGTGCTTAGCCTAGGGGAAGCCACATTCAGTGAATGCCTGCTGGTCCTCACAGGAGTGTGAGAGTGTGTGTGTGTGTGTAAGGGCGGGGGGGTGGAAGGAAGAACAGGAGAGGAGTGGGGGAAGACAGAGAGAGAGAACTTGGACCGATGAAGGTGGGAATTAATACATCTGGTTCTCACAAACACAAACCAAGCTGACAGATATCATTAAGGGAGGAATACCTGGATGGGGAGGGTGGGGGGGTGAGGTGGGTGTATGCACCCCACAACTCCCAGCCTACATTCACACTTACTTGAAACAGTAGTGGTAGCAGTCGTGGGGGTAGTCACTGTGGTCGAAGCGGCTACGGCAATGGTGGATATAGCCGTGGCAGCAACCAGAGCTGGAGCAGAAGTGACAGGGGTGGTTGCAGCAGGGGGAGTGGGCGTGCTGGAGGTGGCAGTGGTAGTGGTGGTAGATGTGGTTGAGGTGGCAACAGTGGTGGAGGAAGCACTGCTGCCAGAATTAGCCTGTGCTTCCGATACTTTGTTCTCTGGGAGAGCAATTGAGATGAGAGAAAGAAGCCTGAGGAGTTTCTCAGTTAAGAGAGAGCTCCGTCGGATGACTGGGTGTGACAACATGTTCATGAGTTGCCCCAGTGGAGAGGCCTCGAGGCTGTATGGGGAGGTTTCTCCCTCACCACCAGCGCTCACTGGCACTGACTTCACGGAGTTCTTGCCTTTCCGGCTGACATTCATGTTGTCCAGTTTTACCAATAAGTCCCAGAAGTCTGTGCAAATGCCACTGCTTGAGGACTGTGAAGAGCATGGGCTGCAGGACTGCTTACTGCCCCTCTCCCGATCACTCTCACAGTTTGTTTCTTTGGTCCGCTGCTGTGTGAAGTGGCTGGGAAACACCTGCCGGGAAAAGAAGGATAGACTTGGTCTAGGAGGTCTACATAGAGAATACATCTTCCTGACAAGAAAAAACAAGTGGCTCCTAATTCCCCACTCCTTTCGACATCTTTGATAACATTGGAGAGATGTAATGTAGGGGTTTTATCCAACTGATGATGAACCAGCCTAGAGAAATGAACAAAAGCTTTGTAGGGGACAAGCGATAGCAAACTTCTGAGCACTGATCTCTACATTAGTCTACCTTGATCTATACTGTCTTGCAAAATTGTTGAGATTAGAGGAAATGTATTTTGCATGGTGCCCTGATATAAGGCAGGCCCTCAACAAGTGGCAGCAAAGCTTATTAAAAAGAAGACTGAACTAAGTTCTAGGTCTAGCCAGCTCCATCACTTACTAGCCAAATGACAAAGCCACTAAAAATTTCTGGGTCTCAGTTTCTTCATTCATAAAATGGGAACCATACAGACCACTGAGGGTTGCTTTGATGATTAAATGAGGTAATGCATAAAAACTGTAAAGAGTGAGGATAAAAAATCTACAATGTTACTTAACCGGACAATTACCCAGAAGCAGTACAGCCTTCAGCACTAACGGTGAAGACCTGCTAACTCCCTCAGAGTTCAGATTTCACCTAGGCTGTGGCTGATGCTCCTCTTCCATCCCCAGGAGTTGGGGTCCTCAAGCTCCTCACCTTGGCCAACTGAATGAGTGTGTCCAGAACGTGTCTGCAGACAACAGGAGCAGCCTGGGGGTGGATGTGGACAGTGGAGCCACTGCTTGCATGCTTCTCAGTATGTTTGCGCCCCCCTGAACGCTGAATCTGGAATATATTAGTCCTGCAGCCTAGGGCTGCATCCATGGATACTGAGAGCCAGGAGAGCTGGTTGGAGCTCTTAGACTCCACCTTGTGTAGCAGGTCCAGGGGCCGGTTCTCATGGCTGCTTGATCCACAGCTCTTGCTTGATTTTTTGCCCTTTTCCTCACTTGAGGAGAGCTTGGGTGTTTCAATGCATAGCTCACTCTCGCTGCTGCGCTGCAAGATGGAGAGTAGGCTGCGGATGACCCAGTGGCGGGTCTGGGCATGGTAGCAGAGATTTCTCAGTACTCGGTGTAGACGGCTAGTATTGAGCTTCGGCTCATCCACGAAAAGTAGGACCAGGAGACAAGACAGGGCTTCATGATCTAGGAGAAGCCGTCCTCGGAGGCGTAGTAGAGTGTCCACATTACTTCCAGAAGGCCTGGAACAGAGCATGGTTTCTGCGTAACACTTTGGCTAGAGCTCTGGGATTAGGCATAGACCTAAGGGAGGGGGGTGACATACATAACCTCCCAGGAGGCTTGAGAAGGGAGGGTATCCAGTTCAAGGACTCTTAATAGTAACAAGAGCTGCCCTCTTGAGTGCCTAGTAGGTACCAGGCACTCTATAACATCTTTGACAGGTTCCTCATGAAGCTACTGTAAAGACTAGAGAACCACCCACTTTTGAGATGATGAGTAAGAAGCTCAGATAGGTTAAGTGACTTGCCTTACATCACACAACAACTGAGAAGCAAGCACAGATTCCAGCCCAGTCAGTATCATCAACTAGTAAAACTGGACTGCCCCTAAAGTCTTAGGAGACAGTGCTTATTTCTGCTTTCTCTAGACTACCAGGAGGTTGCCTGCTATATAGGGACTAATCACTTCCTTCACATTTTGGCATGTTGGGTCCATTCTGCTTTGGCCTGAACAATAATGAACTCTTTTCTACTCTCACAGCCTAGATGCTATAATCTCAAGGGATGTGGATCATTGTTTTCCTGTTTACATGGGAGGCCGGTGGCTTTCCTTTTAATCACACCTAGCACCTGCTGCCAGCCTGCCTTACTTTGTGAGTATGGTCTACAGTAGCTACACTAGCCCAAAAATGTGGCTTTCTGAAGGCAGAGTCCAAGGATCTGGCTTCCCAACTCATTCAAGTAAACGTCCTAGAGAGATCATCCAGCCTCTCCACATACAGAGTTAGACTAGTAGTAGACCTGACAGGTGGTGTGGCAAGGTGAAGTAAAGACAGGCAAAGTTACCTGTTATGGCTGCTGCTACCCCCCATCTGGAAGGTGCCGCCTCTCTGCACAGCAAGGCGAGTGTATTGGACCCCACGGTTGCCACTCAGGCGACTGGTGAAAGCTGAAAAAGAAGGAGGAAACTGAAATTACGGAGGGGTTGTGTGCTGAGCTGGGTCCAGGTAATACAAAGGGGAATGAGAGCCTCATGTGGCTAAAGCTAGACATTCCAGAGCCCTCCCACTTGCCTCCCTCTGTACCCGGGCTTCGGAGAATGGCAGAGAGTGCAGAGGTGCTGCTGTGCCCAAAGAGCCGTTCGTGCATCAGCTGTCTCTGCCGGGCTTCCTGCTCTCGCCTCAGGGCTTGAGCCTCGGCTGCAATATCAGGTGGCATCACAGCCAACACGCTATCCTCCATGTCCTCTAGGACACTACGGCGCAGGTCGGAGGGCAAAGTCTGGATGAAGGTCACAGGGTCCATGGGGGTGTCAGAGCTGGCATTCTGTGCCAGTTCCCGTCGCTGTTGCTCAGCTCTCTGCTGTGCCAGCACCTATGGAGCAGGGGGAGTCAATGGGGGCATACCCATGGCCACACAGCCTAGCTCCACCAGCCCCCTGCTCACATACTTCCTCCTGGATGGCTGGAGGTAGGGCAGCCAGGAACTCAGGGCTCACTTCGGTCACACCAGGATTCCCCACCACTGCAGGAGCTGAGCTATTTGTCGAGGGGGCAGTCCGTGTTGGTGGACGGATGCCCAGTTGGTTCTGTAGGACTTCTCGGCGGATGTCATCAGGCAAAGCAGCCAGAAAAGAGGGGTCCACACCTTCAGGGAGACTGATACCTGAGGGAAGATGCAAGATGTGAAAGAACTCTCACTTCTACTGATGCATAAGATGTATTTGGATGGATGAAAGCAATGGACTTGCTTGAGGGAAACCAGCTTTGTTTGTCCTCACTGCATGCCAAAGACACACAGAGAAGGCCGACCCACTTTCCCTAGATTCAGAACAGCTCTTGTTATGAGCCAGGTTCTGTGTGTGTACTGTCTCTTAATCTTTATCAAGACCCCACTGTGTAGCTATTATCACCCTCTCAATATGCATGAAGATCAGGGAAGTTAAGTAATGGCTCTAGGTCCTGAAAGTAGGAGGTGGCAGAGAGGGGAATTTAAACTGAGATCAGTTTGACGCCAAAGGCTCATTCCATTGTGCAGTGTCAGCATCCCCTTACTTCAGGCCCTCTTCCCGTGCATATGCTGCCCTCCGTCTGCACAGAATGGTTTGACTGGTGGGCATTTCCATACTAAGGGCTACTAGAAGCCTAAACAACCCCAGGATGGCCTGAGGACACATGGAGCTCACCTGCAAGAGGATCTTCTTCTTCACTGCTTGTTGAAGGCAGTGGCTCTTCTAGGATTCCCCGGGAATCTGCTCCAGAAATGGCCACAGCGGAATCTCTGGTGGAAGAACTCTCAGAGGATGCAGGGGGAGAGCTGAAGGAAATCATTTTCAGGTTGTTTTCTGTATTCTATTTTCTCACTTACAAAATACTCCTACATACCCTTTTTCTCACAGAAGTTGACTTCCCCAGTGTACAGAGCATGTGCATTAGTTAACAAGTATGAACGTAGCTTGAAATACCCAACAACACACCCTGCCCTCCTCTTGCTCACACAGTGCTTACCTGTCCTCAGGGGGCTGGGTAGGTTCCCCTGACCCATCACCCCTGCTTTGTACTTCTGTCACAACTGATGGGGCATCCCCAGGAGTAGAGCTGCCTGCTGTGGGCTGCTCAGAACTGCCAGCGGCTGAGGTGTCACCCACAGCCTCCTCCAGGGTACAGGAAGCAAGGCTGCTGGTGTCCATAGGAGAGCCTTCCAGTTGACTGCTGACAGCTGTCAGAGCATCAGAGTCTTCAGCTCTCTCTGGGGAAAGAGAGGCTAGGAGGAAGTCACATGGAGAGGTTAGATCTCTGCCTCAAAGAGGGGGCTGAATTAAGAAGCAGCCAGATCAGACTTTTCACCTCTTCACCTTCACTTCATGCTGGTCTGATGTTTCCCCTTAATCTAATTGCTTAAAGGACTCAGCTCAAGCCCATTCTGTATCTGTTGAACATTTATAGTGTTCCAGGCATGCCTGTGAAATATCTTCCCTAGGCACCCCAGGTAAGGGATCCAGTCACTTTCAGATTTCCTGCAGGCACCATTTGCATACACACTTTGGTTCTGTTTATCTAAATAAATAAGGTTCCTTGAAGGGAAAAAAAATCCTACAACTTAAGGTTTCTCCAGAGCATGTCACAGGCAGTATGGTATAGAGCAGGGATGGTAAACAGGTTTCAGTTCACCCTGTTGGAACACTGCTGAGAATTTTGAGGCCCCATTTCAAACCAGTGGGAAATAGTGCCATGAGATAAGATGGTGTTTGCCAGGATGGGAGAGCTGTTATGTGTGTGGCCATATGCTTGCCATTCCTGGAAATGTTGAAGGAGAGCAAGCTTTGGAGTTACACAGATCTGGATTTTAATCATAGCTCAACCACTTACTGAGTCACCTTGAGCTAATAATTTCACTTCTGAGTTTCAGTTTATTCATGGAGAGAACACCGTTTACTTCGGAAGATTGTTTTTAAAGAAGTGAAATAATAATCCTGATAGCCAGGAACAGAGTAATTACCTCAAACTGTTGGCATTATTACTATTATCATTAAGACACTCAGCTGAGAACACAAAGAAGAAACCTCAACCCTAGCTAAAAAGGTAATGTGCAAGCTGAGATCCTACTATGAAGACCTGAGCTTCTAAGTATTTCTCTACAGTAAGAGAATAAAGAGAAACTACAAAGATGCCCATTCTTCCCTCCTGTTCAACCTCCACCCACAAACCTTGAAATTCTACTCACTTATAGTGGGAGCTGGGGATAGCTCCATCTGAGTTGTTTCTGCTTCTCCACTTGGCCTTGTGGGACCCAATTCCTCTGGTTCTACAGGCATCAATAACTGTGTAGAGCTACCCCCTTCTCCAGTTGGGGACTGTAGCTCTTGAGGAATCTCTCCCAAGGCTGGTGGGGGTGGGAGTGTTGGCTGCTGTTGTGAGGGCTGCAGAGTGACAAGGGTCTCCTTGGGTTCAGATGTAGCTGCATCAGCTGAAGATGGGGTTGTTGGGTAGCTGTCAGGCATAGGTGTCCCATCTTCCTCGGAAAGAACGACAATGGAGTTGTTAAAGGGCAATCAGCCAAGGACCCGGGGAGCCAATCGGCACAAGTATCCCACTTAGTCAGTGATGCAGGATTCCTCCCCTCCAACCACCAATTGCTCCTAGGAACAGCTCGTGGCTGGTCTGATATACTCAGGATGAAGGCTAAGGTATAGTGCTATCTTAGTCCATCCCAAGAACTAAAGATCTGACTCTTTGTAGATCCTAAGAATTAAAACTTTCCTGTGCCCCAGGTGGAAGGGGGAGAATTCAAGTCACTTTGTAGTATTTGCCTCACAAATATCACCTGTCCCCTTCCACCTCCCTTTTCTTGTAGTCCTGATTATCCAAGGAACACCTGCAACTCTGAGAGGCAACAGTGTCAAGACTAAATGTGAATATGCTACACACCAGGGAAAGTAGTAAGTTGTATAGTTATCTTCTAATTGGGGCCTAAAATCCCTACCCCACAACAATACAACTTACTACCTCACCCCGGCACGAGCAGAATCCTCTAACGAGGGCAGTAGGCAAAAGGCCATTTTACATGACAGATCCTAGATTAAGGGCATCAGGATATAGGACACCTACCCTCTTTCACTGCTTTAAAAAATATTTTGTAGGCTTTGGTACAATCATTTCCCAACTCAAGTGCCAAAGGAGACAGAAGGTATAAGGAAGCAGAAGAAAGTTCTGAGGAAATAGGGGTGGCGGAGACATATACCACATGAACCAGTTAACAGAATCACAAAATGGCTATTGACATTAAGATTAGAAGGAGGATTAGAAAGCATACAGTAATAATACCATTTAACCCACAGAGCTACCTTCACCCAAAACAGATTGCTCAAGACAACATTCCTAGACTTTTAAATTCCACATGAAATTTATATAAAAAGGAAAAAATAAAAAGAGACTAACATAAGGTCACCAATATTCAATTTAGCCAAATAAGAAAAAAAAATCCTATTAATATCATTTGGATCCAAAAAACTAGGAAGTACATAATCGCTATAATTTACAACAGTCCTTTAAATTGAGTAAATTTAGCTTTCTGAAAAACTCATTAAATCTCCCTTATTCTATCAACTTCCACTGAGGACTAGCATTTAGGGACCACTGTCATCAGGTATTCTCACGAAGCACCACACCATGGTGGTCACCAAAGGGGACAGGACACATGGCCTCACTACACATGCCAGAATGCAGCACAGCATGATCAGAATGAGAACCTAAACAGCATGTCGGATGGGAAGTGTACCACCGTGGGAAAGACAGTAGACTGTATAGTTATCTCCAAGATGGGGTATGACCCTAAAACTATACAATCTACTACCTCATCCCACAGAGCACCAGCGTTCATCTTCAGCCCACTTGGGCCAGCTACTTGGAAAGGTCAGGAGAAAGAACCAACCAATTAGCAAGAAGGGGAAAAGGGAGGGGGAGTTACCTGAGAGGTTCTGTTCAGTGGAGTCATTTGTCTTAGATGCAGTACACTGCAAAGAGAAGGGACAGACCAATGTGGGACTTTGCAAGCACATGGGATAGAAGTCAATTGTAATAGTCACCATCTCCCACATATGCCACAAATGACCTGGATGGGAAACCAGCACTTCAGTGTGCAAATATATCCCTAATTTCTCTAATACATACTCATGTTCAAGGGTGGCTTGGGGACAAAGGGAATTCTCTCAGGGGGCTGAATAAACAATGAGAAGAAAGGATTAATAAAAACCATGTTAGAGCTGGGCTGGGCATAGGACATGACCTGAACACAATCGTTGAGACAGTAAGATTTTCAAGTTTCATCTCTATGTATTTCCCTTCCTTGGGCTCATTTTGTACACTCCTGTTTTTTAGATCACATGCCAGGCTTGCTTATTTTGTATCCCTTTTCATGTACCTGAAACAACTATTACTATTAGTTAGGTAAAAGTTATATACAAAGGTATTTGTCAGATCAAGTTTGTTATCATAACTGAACATTTCAATATCCTTTAAAATCTATCTGATACCCCGACTGCTGAATGGGGTATAATAAAGTCTTTCATCAAGTCTTTTAAATTTCTTTGTACTTCTATCAGCATTTACTTCATGTATTTTAAAACTATACTGTGCAAAGTTCCAGAAGTTTCAGAAAAACTAAAATCATGTTAGACTTTTCACAAATTGAACCCTAGAAAATGACATGTGGTGATGGGGTTCAGCAACATTTTCTCTGACCTGAAGCCCAAGCTGAACTTATTCAAATGATGGAATGGGATCATATTGGTAAGGTTTCCCTGACACTTGGTGAACCAATCCAGAGAGAAACGGAATTAAACCCACCAAAAGCATGGGCCTGGTCAAAGCTATTCTTCCTGTCTAGTTGTAGTCTCTGAAAGTAGACTATACAGTGCAACTGGCAAGTCAGGAGCCACTCTGGTTTTGGCTCCAGTTTTCCCCAGTGAAACACTGAAGATAATTTTTGCTCTGGGTTTGAATTCTTCCCCCTAAGAACCATGTGAGTGTACAGTGAATTTAAAATGGATCATTTCTCAGGTTCAACATGAATACCTTAGACTCTACAGTGGTTCTTGGTGCCATGTGTATGCCGAAACCATGGGAAAGTTAAGGCAGACACGGCCAAAGATGAATCCTCCCAACTCTTGGGAATCACCTGTGCACTCTGATCCCTGTTCTCCTTATCTTCTTTGCCTTTGTCAGTTATCTTTGTTTCTTCCTCAGCCAGTTGTTTCCTGCGCTTCTCCCGCCTTTCTTCCAGCTCCTCATCCCTCAGGAATTCCAGGTGATTGACAATGGGCACTTTAACAACTGGACCAAAGAAGCAAAGATCAGAGGCTGCTCAGGGGAGGTGGGGGAGAAAGCCAAGAGGCAGAGCTTGTAGCCATGGAGAAACCAGGGAAACAACTTTCCATGCACTTGTCTCAGCCCTGGAAGACTCACTACTGCCCTGATAACCAAGCTGCCACACACCTGAAACACAGTCATGCATGCTCTCAGCATCAAGAACTTTGCATTCCTCTGTCCAGCGGGTCAGGGCTGTGGGGATGCTGGACAGGGTCCCTGTAGAGAAACAACGGAGAGTGAGACCCTTGGCTCTGTCATACACCAACTGATCCAAAAATTGCAGTATTTCTCTAATAGCACCCAATAACTACCACAAAGTTTGGCATATCACAGGTATCTAGATGTAATAGTTTTTATTGCCCTTGGCTAAATCATCCAGTGGTTCTGGATCCTATAAAATGGGGTTTCTCCAGGCAGGGCAGATACCGTTCTGCTTTCCCTCAGCAAGGAAAAAGAGGACAAACGTTACCCTCTCTTTCACCACATTAACTTGCCTGCTTGGCTGGTAGCTGTGCTCTGATCATGGAAGAAGTCATCCAGCAGTTCATCATCAGATCGGGCGATGATGTGGACGTCATCATTGCCCACTAGGAGTCGGGCCCGGCCCCGGCTTTGTAGGGGAAGGCTGCTGCTCAGCTGAAGGATGTCAGCAGCAGCAGAGGGACCAAGCAACCTGTAGGGTGATGGTGGGGTGCCATGGTCACTGTACATCCATAAGGCCCTGCAACCTGGTATTGTGAGATCCTTTTTGTATCCTCTAGGAAATGCACAACACTATTATGGAACCCGATTATAATGCATGTAAGTCTTAGTTACTTTTCTAACTACACCACCAGTTTGGGAACTTTTTTGGGCTGAGGCTGCGTATTTCTCCATAGTTTCTGGAACAGAGTGGCACAGATAATGCCAAGCACTGTGTTAGGGTATAATATCTCTTTTGTACACTCACTATAGTCTGTACATGGACCATTATGACATCTATATCCCTTTCGTTCACTTCTAAAATTGTTTATCCCTAGTGGGAGAAATCCTAAGCCCGAACGTAGGGAATCCTGTCGGGTCTGTATCTTAAGTGCTAAGTGCTTGGAATGTGAGATGCTTCATGACTGCTGAATGTATACACAGGACACTTGAGCAAAAGAACATGTTACACAATTTGGTATTCCCTCAAGGGCTGCACATATAATCCACAAAGAAACAGGACAAATACATTATCTGTGTGGATGTGACAAGAACATTATCCCTCCAGGTCAAGACAATGCTGAAGCCCAGTGAGCCAAACAATCTTTCTTATGACTCACCTCTGAAGTATAAGAGGAGGATTGGGCTGGCGATTCCCAGGGTAGTGAACGTGAATGGTGTGGCCTGTATTGGCCGTCAGCTGCCTTAGGGTCCGCTGACTGCGCCCGATGCCCTGGGTGAGACGAGTTGTAGAGGAGCCACTGCCCAGTGTCAGGGAACTGTGGTCTGCATGGCGTACCATCAGTGGGTGAGTGGTAGGGATATTTCCTGGGGATGGGGGGATGTCTGCTGCAAGGACAATATGCAAAGGGGTCAATGCCAAAAAGAAATTTCTTCCATGGTTGTTCAAGCAGAACCATGTCTCCTGGGCCTTACTTCCTCACACGGAAACCTGAGCTTTGTCCTTTCTCCCTCATTCCCACACCTCATCTATGATCACTGGTACTACCATGGCTTATGACACCATCTCTATCTAGATACTGCAACAGCCTCCTAAATAATACCTTCTCCCAATCCATTTTCTAAACTAAGCCACAGTGATGCTTCTAGGCCCCTCAGAAACATGCTGTTCTCTCCACCTTGAAGACTCTCCTCCCTCTTTTTCACCTGCTCTTTTGTTCTTTGCCTAGATATCATTTCTTCTGATTCTACAGATTGGCTTAGTAATCCTTTATTTTGTGCTTTCTTACCATACTACAATGTAATGCTTGGTTACTCATAATTTCTAATAGATCATAAGCTCCTATGAGGGAAAAGGACTGTTTTCTTTTTTACTGCTGTATTTCTAGTACCTAGGACACTACTGTGGACACTCAACTCAATAAGGAAGATTGATAGAAATACACAAATGTAAAGAAAAATCACAGAATAGGAAGTGTCTTATGTAATTAAACAACCCACTCCATTTTTTTCCTTTTCACATTTTTCATTTACAGGTGACAAACTGAGGCTCAAAGAGGTAAGACACTACTTGGCCAAGAGAACAGACCAGAAAAGTTTAGTGTTTTCTGCTATACCATGCTTGTGATTTGGGGTTAAGACCTGCCTTCTCAAGACAGCTTGATTTTAAGAACCTGATGCTAAAAGGGAACTTTGATGTTGATGGAGGAGGGAAGAGATTCACTCTCTCCTCTGAAAAGATGCATCCTTGATGAACAGGGTGAATGTGTTCAAATCTATTCCCCAATGCCAAGCTCAAAGGTGTCCATCCAAACTCTAAAGATCCAGTGTTACAGACATAAGGATTAGTGGTTGCCCTACCACTGTAGTGTGCAAGACATAAGGATTAGTGGTTGCCCTATCACTGTAGTGTGCACATGGGTACCTGATGCAGTCAGCCTTGGTCTCATTTTTTTTTTTAAATTCAAGTTGGCCAGGCTCTAAAATGGCTGCCTGTTTACTAAGGTGGAGAGAACAAAAGCAGCCTCTCACAATCCCTTCTTCTAGGTATACACTTATTGAGAGAGATGGATTCAGATATCCCTTGCCCTAGGAAGTCAGCATAGGAAAAGAAGTGCTTTCTGTATCAGACTGATAGCTACTCTGGTTCAGGGTATAAGAATCAAGAGAGAAAACCCAGCTGAGCCCCTGTATCTTACTAGCACTGGAGAACATGTTGTCAAACTCAATGATGAGATCATCCTCCCGGTCAAAGCGCTCAAATCGGACCAAGGGAGAAGCGTTCATATCAGGATAATCCTCATCCAATTCCATTTCAGAGCCATCGTCGTCATCGTCTTCATCTCCCTCTTCACCTTCATCATCCTCCTTAAGGGGAAAATAGGAGATGGAGAATTGCTGGAGGTAAGGATTTTCTGAAGTCTGGTGTCATGGCCATATTTGGACATGAGGGAGGGAGGCGCTGAGCCTGGCAACCCAGACTGTTGGTTTTCTCCAGCTCTGTGTTCCCATGGAAGAGGTTGTCTGAACCAACCCAAACACAGTCCCCCCTCACCTGATCATCTTCCTCATCTTCCTCCTCCTCCTCCTCTTCATCCTGACTATCATCCTCATCCTCGTTACTGCCACTGCTGTCCTCTTCCTGAGTGTGCTCCTCCTCATCCTCAGGGTCCAGGATATTCATGGAATCTAAAACAAAGGGAGCACATTGGAGGACTATACTGAGTAGCTAGAAAGCAGGCTACTGTGCAGGCCAGCAGATTGAGTGGGAAGGCGATGGGGTATTTGACTCTAAGAGAGGAAGAACCAGATCTTGGGTGATGTACAGACTTAGTGAGCCAGCCCCGATTTCCTGACAGTGCCAACCAATGCATCAACACGCTGAGCAGGGTGGCTGAATGTGGAGGCTGGCTATAGGGTGGTGCTTGAGGAGCCATGGTCTAGGACTTGGCCAAGTCTGCTGGTGCCCCCTTGCCTTTCCATCCCTACTCTGCTATTGACTGCATCCTGTTGTTAAGAGGGAATCTGGAGCGATGATAGCAGGTGGGTGAGAAGAAAGTGAACCAAGTAAGAAGTGACAAACTTTTGGGCAAGCAGTAGTAACATGTTATTTGAAAAACTGGCTGAGGATAAAGTGGATGGTGTATGTCAGCGCATGCAGACAGATGCTTCCTTATTCTGCACATGTGGGCAGCTGCCTCCAGGAAAACCCTAGTGTAGTGTCTGTCAGACGTGCAGGGCAAGAAGGGAGGCCTTTCTGGCCTCGGCACTCTCACCTTCTCGGTTGGCCTGCAAGGTGGAAGCTTGGCTGAGGTTGGAAGGAGCTTCATCCATCAGCACGTCCTCTTGTGATTCATCCTCTCCACTTCTGCTCACTGAAGGTTACAGAGCAGAGCCTTCACTGAACAACAGAGGACTTCCCCTTCTAGATTGGGTGCGCCTAAAGTAGCTATGTACACCCAGCAGATATCCACTTTTTTTTTTTTGGATGAGGGAGAAGACCTGGATTCTCTGCTGTCGACTAGCTAAGTGAGCTTGGCCAGTCAGTTTACCTGTCAGAGTCTCAGTTTCCTCATCTGTAAAATGGGATGATCATATCTGCCCTGCCAATCCCACTAATTGTGAAACCACAGAGGATAATGGGTGTGAAAAAGCCTTGTCAAATTTAAGAACACATGTCTATTTTCATTTATCCTTTGATTTCTTTCATCAGTAAAATAAAAACAAGTAACATATACCCTTGGAGCCAGGTGACAGTAGGGTACCTTTGCATTTTCCCTGAATTGTAAAAAAGGCTATCCTTAGGGAATGATCACTCTTTTTATACCACTGAGACTCAAGAGGCAGAAAGCCCCTGGATTTCACTGAAGAACTGAAAGGAAAGCACTTTCTCACCCTACAGCCTCTATAGCCTCCTCGGCCTCCATGAATAAACACTCTTGATGTGCCTGATGTATTATCTATACTGATGGCCACCCTCTCCACCTCCCCCACACAGGCAACGCTTCAGACCAGCCACAGGTCTGTAGATGGCTTGTGAATTTCTCATTTGTAAGACTGTCAACATCAAGACAAGCAGCGATCTAGGCTGGCTATGAGCCCTTAGGCAGAGCTGAGCAAGCAGATGATGAGAAAAAGGGTCCTCCCAAGAGAGACTGAGGCAAAGGAAGAGGCTGTACTCAGTTCTGGGGCTCTCACCTATAATTGTACTGTTCCCAGATCCGCCATCCCTCTCAAGCAACTCATCTATCAGGTCCTCCAGCTCATTCTCAACCTGGAGAGAAACAGAACATATATATGGATGCACACAAGTCTATCATTGTGCTAGCACTGAAACCCTAAAAAAAAGCCAGCAAGGGAGCACATATTTCTAGGATAATATTTGACAGAAGATATTACATAAATACCACACACTTGGTGCGAAGAGCACAGAAACTACCACGTGCTGCCAATCCACACTCAGACTGTCCTTCAAATGGGTCCATCCCAGTTGTCTGAGACCATATTAAGTCTTTATACTGTTCAGGAATACATGCAGATCTCCTTAGTACTAGCTCAGGATTGTAGGCCTCATTTCTTACCACTGCTACCAGCTCCAGAAATTACAATGCTTTCTTTAGGGTCTTTAGAAGACTGCCTTTTGAATGCCCCAATGAGAGCAGGTGCTATAGGTACAATAGTGATGTTACCGAGCTTCCATTAATGACCAGAGCCAAGTAAATCAAAGACCCCAGGCCCAAAGGGCTCAGGCCAGCTTTCTACATCAACATTTCACCCATTCCTAAGTTTTCTTGTTGCGATCTATTCCATTTCATAGTACATGGCATCCTGGCCCTGCACCCAACCCCTCATTTAATACAATTCAAACACATTGACTGAGCATCTATTAAGCATATCATCTGTGTTCCTCTGCAAAATAGACAGCATTTAGGCAAGGATCTAAAGTACTCACCCACCCACACCAATAGGGGGTTTGGTTCAGTGCCGCAATAGGGATAATGCTGGGTGATCTGCCTCCCTACCTGCATCTCCTGTGAACTGAGCACCTCAGGCTGCCCAGCAATCACCACTGAGTCGGTTTCAGCCTCCCCATCCATGATATCCCCATCTGCCACCTCTGTCTGAGTGACATCATGATCCTCCTCCTGCACTTCTGCTTCCCCAGGCTCGCCTGAAACAATCAACCAACCAGCAAAATAATCAAAGGGTGCCTATGTGAGGGGTACAACGAGGCAAGCATAAAGACAATAAGGTCCCTTCCCTGGGCAAATTTACAAGTTCTCAGAGAATAAATGAATGGGTGACAAAGGAAAAGACAAGGCTACGTGTGAGGATAGCCAAATAAGGCTGCAATTTTAAGGAATTCTTTGTGGGGCAGATTCCCACGCCACTATGACATATCTGTGAAAGGCCAGCAAGTTCCCAGGGAAACAATACCAAGCCAGAACAGCTGTGATGCCATGCCCATAAAATAACTATGCCCACCCAGCCAGCTCTCCAGTCCACTGACTCTGATTCCCTACCTGGGTCCTGCTGGTTGCTATTAGAGTCCTGAGTAGCTCCTTGGGCATCCTGCTCAGATTTGCTCTTGCTAGAAGCACTCTTGCTGCCAAAAAGGCTACTGGGCTGGTTCACAATCCGGGAAAGTGTTTCCAAAGGCTTCAGAGCAGCATTGACTGTGTTGGCCATATTGGGACTGAGATAAAGGAAGATACAGAGATGGACTGAGCACAGAAATCCATGCTAAAAGGAACCAAGGCTCATCAGAGTAACAACTGATCCCAGGAATGGAGCATGGAAGATACTAGCTGAACCTGGGATATCTTGTTTCACCAGAAGGCTTTCAAAAGCAAGAAGGCTTTAAAAAATTAACAGAGTCATTACCACAGGTCAAATTTGACAAACAGAAAGAATAATAATGGTAACACATTAAATAAAATCTGCAGCCACAGGGATACAAAAGCAGGCAGAAAGAGGTCTTCATTATATAAGAATGCCAGCTAATAACCAGGAATGAGAGGATCAGAAAATTATCACTTTGTAACCAGCAGCGTAAGTGATCTAGGCAAAGATCGCCACTGAATGTTGAAACTACTGAGTTTAAAACTTTCAGGACATAGGATATTCACATGATCTTTATATGAACTAAAAGCATCACACCTCATAGATAACTTACTAAATACAAAGATAAAATTTGACCATTAACTATGTGATCAAACTTAGCACCACCAATAATGGGACAAACTGTCATTATGTGCCTCTTGATGTAATGCACTGAGAAAGGCAGATATCAACTATAATATAGTATTCCTGCCAAAGAAGTTTATCCTGAACCTAACCATAAGGAAGCAATTAGACAAATTCAGATTATGCATTATTCTGTAAGACATTTGACCTGGATTCTTCAAAACAGTCAAACATTATAAAAAATAAGAGACACGTGACAATCAAATGCAGTAAGTGGTGCTCATTAGATTCTGGATCAACATATTCTCCCCCAGGCTATAAAGATATTCTTAGAATAATTGGGGATAGATTATGATGACTATGAAGTATAGAGTGAGTACTATTATATTAATGGTACATTTCTTAGAGGTAAAGATGGTATTCTAGCCATGTAAGAGAATGTTTGTTCTTAGGAGACACATGCTGAAGTATTCAGAAGTTAATTAAGCATCACGCCGTTTACAACAAATTTCAAACGATCCTTAGCTCCCAAAAAGGGGAGGGGAAGGGGGACTAAAGCAAATAGGACAGAATGCTAACCACTGGCTAATCTAGGTGAAACAGTGCTCATTATAGTATAGTGATCTCAAAATTTTTAAATGTTTAAAAAAATTAATGAGGCTGTATCAAAAGGACAAAGAAGTCAGCTTGAGGAGGCCCCCACAAGGCCAAAGGTATAATGAAAAAGAGCATGAAGGATGAGCATGAAAAGGATGACTGTAATGATCCAAACAGTTCAATCAGATTTTAAAAATCAATGAAAATTCATGAATCCATAAGACTACTTATAAAATAAGAGTTCACATTTGAGGTGTTTAACCTATCTTTGACTTTACTCTGAAAACTGGTGACTTCAGGGGAAAATATTAAATTTTTATCCTGCCTTTTTTAAGTAGGAACTATATTTCAGGGTAACCAGACTTTCCCTCTTGAACTGGCACTATATCACAGAAAAATGGCAGCTAATAATGTAGAAGGAATGACAGAAATTAGAAAGTTATCACTGATAGCCCTCTAGGAAATTAAAAGATGCAGGCAAGGATTATTAACTGGTGTTAAGACCATTAAATAGGTTTACGGTTGACAGGGAAATAGATATTTACACTGTGCCAAAGTAATAACACAGTTTATTTTCTAGTAAGAAAGGGGAAAATATAACAGTACAACAATTATCACTTTGCCCAGTGGTCAATCTTATCATGATTAATGGTACTTCAAAGATGCATTTTCCCATGATACAATATGGGATGTATATCATCTGTGATATACCCTAGCCAATGTTAAAATTGCTCCATTAAGCCTCTACCTCTAACTATAAATTTATGGCAAAGAGGAAGTAAAGGAACAAGTTAAACTATACTGCATGGAACCAAGCAGACCAAATCTAGAAGGAGAAACATTCTGCAGGAGAGTAGGTCTGGTCACTTCAACAATTTAGTGTCATGAACAACAGCAAATAAAGATTAAAAAAATTAAGGATCTGTCTTAGAGAGTCAGAGGACATGCTCAGATATAATGCAAGGTCCTTAACTGGATTCTGGTTTGGACAAAATTTTTGAATGTGGGCATTAGATAGGATGAAAATTTACTTACACAGAAAGGTAGAGACTAGTAACTGTAACACAAAAAACCCCCCTAAAAGACCCCTCCAAACCAAAAACAAACCCACCCCAAAACAAAATACACACACAACTCCCCTCCAAGCCCCAACCCAACCCAGATTATACAACAGCACATACTATGTTATTTTAGTAAAATATACATTATATATGTAAAGAAAACGACTGAAAGATATATAGTAATGTAACAGTGGTATCTGGGTGATATAGGATGATGATGTCTATGTGTGCTCATCTATATTTCTTACTGATACACACATAATCTTACAATAAAAGGTTATTTTAAATTAAAGGCAGGGGGGAACTTGGAAAAAAATTACCAATACTGTCCAACTCTTGAATTTGCAGCAAATGAGAAAACTAAGGCCTAAAAAAGTAAAGTGCCTTGCTTGAAAGTCACAATACTAAGAACTCAGGTTCCCACCTACCCCCAAACTTTACCTATTGCACTACTCACCTGGTAAAGATACACAAAATACTAGGCAAATGGAGAAGTCTGCAGCATGATTAAAGAGAGGGCAAAGGCCTGGGGCTGGAGCTTGGGAATCATTTTACCTGGACAGATCCAGGCTGTGAGGAACTCTGGCCAGGTCATTAACCAGTCCCTTCTTCAGGAAGAGTCGAATGATGTTGTTCATGCCATTGTGTTGGGTCTTGGCTGTGGCACTGCTGTAGAAGCTGGAGGTGGAGGGGCAGGACTCCATGATAGTACTGATGATACACATCACTGCCTGAAGCCTGGGAGAGAAGTTGGATATCTCTATCATGTGAATATAGCCCATTTTTAGGTCATGTCATCACCAGCTCATTGCAGATAACCCAGATAACCCTCCCTCACTGCAGATAACCCAGATAACCCTCCTGTGCCCTTTATGTTTTATCTAAACAGGTTAAGAACTCACTCCCTGAGTTGGAGGCATTCTTCATTGTCTTTAAACATAATTTAAAAATGTGAAGTTGAATAACATCTTCAACTTCTTGCTTAAAGGCCCTACAAATACAATGAAAAAATCCCTTTGTTTTCTCTAAGGTGCTTACCCACCTCCTCCAAGTGTAATCAGTGCTTTGGGTATTTTGTACCACTAGAACTATCTGAGAGAACCAGAGAATGTTCAGTGCCAGTACGACAGAACTCTTGTTCAAGTGCAAGAAATCCCACAGGCCAAGAATGGAGTAAGGGGATGCTACTGGTTATCAGCACTAAGTCAGGTATGGATTTTACCTGGCATGTTTCTCTGTACTCTCAGCCATAGCCAGTGCCCGGCCAAGGGCTGCTTTTACTTCATTCACAAGGGCCACTTGAGCATCTGTGCCACTCCCCGCGGCAGCCAGGCTTGCGAGGAATAGGCGGGCTAGGGCAGGTGTGTCCTTGTCTTCTGCATTCTGGGTATGTGGGAGGAGGTGGTCCAGAACAAAAGCTAGCACACTGCAGTCCTGAAAAATCATTAATCATGACATTTGCTCACAAGCACAATTATAGCATACCGTTTGTACATCAAGGTCCACATACACAGAATTGATCCTTAAAGTTACCCAGTTAATGATTATTAGGCCTACTTTGTAGATGAGAAAATAAAGGCCTAAAAGTTAAGTGAGTAGCAAATCTAGAGTTTATGCCTCCAAATCCCATTCATTTCTTACAAGTTTTCACATCTTCCTTAATTTGAAGCCCAAAGAAACATGGCTTGCTTGCATAAAGAACTTAGGTAAATGGTGATGATTCAAATCTTGATTCCTGAGTGCTATAACCACTCTAATATCTAATTGAACTGTAATGTTTACTGACACCTACAATGTGTCCAGGACCCTGGGCTAGAAACTGGCAGGTGTTGAATGAGAAACACAGAGCATAGTCAAAGATATGGATATGCAGAAATTCTTAATGCAGGGTTACTTAAAATAGCAAAAAGGGCCCAATAACAGGGAAGGAAATTAAGTCAGACTTTCCTTTTTCTTTAACTATGATTTCTGCCCTGATAATTCTTCATCTTAGAAAGAAACTTAGTTCTGTTGTCATTCAAGCAGATTTTGGATCAAAATGCACTGGCGATTTTGGAACTAGATAGAGATGATGATGGCTGCACAACACTGAATGTACTAAATGACACCCAACTGTATACCTGAAAGTGCTTAATTTATGTAAATTTTACCTTAATTTAAAAAGTGCACTGATGAATTCCAGGCTCTGGGAAATAATGTGATCTTGTTAAGACAGAACTATTAGAAATAAAAATTTCCCAGTAGTGAATAAAATACAAAGTTAAATAGTTTTCTGAAATAAAAGTGTAAATAATGTTATGTGATGTTTCAGCAAAAACTGGAAAAAAACCTTTGCAATTTGGGAAAGCAGTGTGACTGAGTGGAAGGGATTTGGATTCGAAACCAGAGTCCTGCTACTCTGTGGTGTGGCCTTGGGCAAGTTACTGAGCCCTCTCTTTTCTTTGTTAAGGGGAGCAATACCAACAACCTTGCAGTACTGAGATGAGGATTACCAATAGTACCTTTAAAGCACCTGTAAGTATTCAGTGCCAGTAAGTAGGTCACCTGCTACATATTAAAGCAGACACTTAAGAAATTTGCAATTAAATATCTTACTCCATAAGTAATGCTAATATAAATTTTAACTTCAACTGGCATAAATGAGTGTAAGCTTTGAAATAAATGTCTAATGTATATTTAATATACATAAATCCATAAAGGACTTATATCCAGAATATATAAATAACTCAGTAAAAAAACAAGAATAAAAGACTTGGATACTTCACAAAAGAAAATATCCAAATGGCTAATAAAGACAGGGAAATTGTAATCATATAATGCAATACAAACCCACTAAAATGGCTAAAATGGAAAAAAAAAAAAACAGGAAAATTACCAAGCATTGGCAAGGAAGTGAAATAATCTGAACTCCCATATGCTGTGCTAGTGATTATATAAATTGATGCAACTTCTCTGGAAAATTTCTGACACCATTTGCTAAAGCTGAACAGACCAGCAATTTTACTCCTAGGCATATACCACTCAACAGAAATGCTTATATGTGGTCACCAAGACATGTGTTAAGAATGATTGTAGCTACTACTACTTTTAATACTTTCAAAAGGAAAACTACCCAATTGTCTATCAGCATTAGAATGTTAAGAAGATCGTGTTACATTCACACAATGGAATTCTACACAGCAATGAAAATAAACAATTACATATGAAGATGAATCATGCAAACATGTTAAGCAAAAGAAGCCAGACATAAAGCAGTGAAAACTGTAAGATTCCACTTATATAAAGTGCAAGACCGATTTATGAACTCAAGATAATGGTGACCTTATGGAACTTTAAAGGGGAGGGGAGAAATGCAGAAAGGGACGAGAAGGGTAGCTTTTGTAGCGTGTAATGTTTTATTTGGTGGTGGTCATCCGAGAAAAATTAACTGACAAATCACTCAGAAATTGTGTATTTTTAATGTATTTTAAAAACTTGGATTAAGATAAAAATAGCTTACAAAATGACAGTTGCTTTCATAGATTCTTTGCCGGCAACATTGTTCATATTCCATTCTCACATCCTTTACTGCTTACTAGTCATAAAATTACTATGTGACCTCCAAAACAAGGTCCACTTTATGAAAAAACCTCCTTGGGCACTCCTTTTACATATATGTGAACATGATATGGTTTCTTACAGTGTCCTCTCACTTGAAAAATCGAATCTGAAGATAATTCTGCATTAGAACATAAGAAATATGACTTCATTCTTTCCCAGAGCTCTACTGATGAACATTTTTACGCTTTTCTTATATTCTGTTTGTTACCAATATTGCTACCACAGCTGATCTCTTTGCACAGGTGTGAGTACATCTGGAAGATAAATACCAATTTGGTTTATTTGGTTTACTCTCCTGTTCCCTAAGTACCTCTACTTAGGACACACAGATCCTCTCAAATTCCACATTTTCTCTTGGAATCATTTCCTCTTCTAACAAAAGGAATTAAAAAATAAAACAAGAAATATCTCCAAGTCCCTGATTTCACCTTCATCCTCTAAGTCCAAATCTTGTCCATCTCTACTTTTAAAACATCTCTTCAACTCACTCATTTTCCCAACTTCACCAAAATTCTGTATTACCTAGATTACTACATCAGAGTCCTAATTGGTCTCTTTGACTCCAATCTTGCCTTCTGTAGTCTCTATAAGGCAGACCAAGTGATTTTCTACAAAACAAATTAACAAATTGCACCAACTCACTTCCTGCAAATGAGCCTGATGGCTCCACATCATGGAAGAAAAGGCCTAGCTCTTTAATGTGTCTTAAGAGGCCTCTGCCTCTCTCATCATCGGGCTAGTATGCACAGGTTCCCAGTAAAGCATCCAACACATAGCAGGTATCCAAATGATGACAGCATAAAATCTTAAGCAGAAATTAGAATATTACCTCTTTTATCAGCTCAGACTGGCCCACAGTATAGCTGTAGTTGGCAATCAGTGTAGCAATACCAACATAGGATCTCACCAACTCTGCCAGAAGACGAAGAATAGTGGAGGTGGGCATTAAAGGTTTGCTGCCCTTGCCTTTCTGCTTGCCTTCCTCAGAGGCCCGGTCCCCTTCTTTATCTTTCTTCCCATCCCGAGACTCCTCTGGAGTTGAAGCTGTTGAGAAAGAGCCAAACATTGGTTTAATTACATACCAGAATACTGGTGAAATCAAACCTTAGGAGGAAATAACACCATTTCTTCTCTACTTTAAGGCTACTAGTACAAATTGAATGCCCGCCTCCTACTGCAGTGGAAGGAGACAGCTAAGATGACTCAGGTCTCAGACATGGATATAGTACGACAGAGGGGGCTTTACCCAACTGTTCCCACATATTCCACTATTTCCCTCCTATTATACATTATATTTTCCAGAAATACTGTACTAATAGTTCTCCAAAAACATGCCTTCTATTATACTCTTTTACCTCTTCTTCCCACATGTCTTTGAGGCACATATTTACTTAATCTAGCTCAGCTCAAATGCTGATCTCTTCTATAAATGCTTTCCTGTCTCATCCAGGCATACTGAGATACAATTGAATCATGTGTCCATTATATCTTATTCCAGCATGCCTCCATTCCAGCAGTTATCTTGTATTATAACCACTGCGGGCTTCCCATACTAGACAAAATTCTTTAAGTGCAGGAATGAATATGTTTCATTTTGGTGTCTACTATAGTCTGCCACTTAGTGGGTAAAGATGCTTCTCTTGAATGATGTTGCCATCATCCATACTATACACTACATATGAGCAATAAGTCCACCAAAATGAGTTAACAAATATTTTACTAATTATTAGCCTTTAAATTTATCTCCAGGGACTCGTCTGGTATTAAGTACAACATCTCTTAACTTAGATCTCAAAAGATCTTTCCTATTGAGAAGCAGCTCTTGAAAGGTCTCATTAGAATTGCTTCCACATGATATATCTCTAATTCTTGGCAAGTAGTCAATGGGCTCTGTTGAAACTGCTAGAAGGTAAGAATGCACCATGCAAATCTTACAGCTAGAATAGTGTCACTGGCACCAAAGCTCTATAAGCCAGCATGGAAGCTACCAAAAGAAATATACGGGAAGGTTTACTATAGCTACCACTACTGGGTTAGTGAAGTTACAGTTCCATTAATTTTAGCCTATAGAAACCCTTTATTTACAAAATACTGAGCTCAACCCTGAGAAAGTTCACTTAGACAAGTAAACATGACAATTATGCCTGTATCCTCCTACCTCCTGCCCAGGACACCTAGTTTCTTCAAATTGTCCTCTCAAGAAATAAGAACAAAAGAGGGAGAAAAGTGAACCATTACCTTCTCCTTGGGATGTCCCAGATGTGGAAGTCTCGGTGGAGGCACCATCTGCAGCAAAGACCTGACTCTATGGAAGAAGAAAACTCCTGAGCCATTACTGATTTCAAAGATAGTTGTCCCCAAAAAGCAGGACTCCTTTCCAGGGTACCAGCTGCAAATGTTAACAGATTCTCTTTGGCCCACCTTTTAACCACCTTTCCTGTCTATATACTATAATCTGTGGAAGCCATCATTATGGACAGCGACTGGGAGACTGGGGGGAAAGGGAATAGGGGAAGATGAGAATGAAAAATGAATTAAAGAAACATTTCCAACCCAAAGAGAAAAAAAATCCCATGGACAACTCAATCTTATCCTCACTGTTAGGCACAGAAAATTTACAGATATATCAAAAGTAATGCCTTTGAAATTTCCTTGGCATAATCCTAAATACTAAAAACACACAGGTATTGAAAAGGGAGACAAAAGACAGGAGGCTGGAATTGACTTACATTAATGGAAAAACCTGACTGTGTATCAAAGTCACTGCTCTGACGAGTAAGTGACCGATACTGCTGGTATACATCATCACCCATGTCTTGCAGGAGCTGGCCAACCTCTTGAGTCATACCCCCTGGTTTAGGATCAGATTTGTCTGCTAGAAAAACAAAAACAAAACAAAACTCTTTAAATTGTGCAACGTTAATGCCCATTTGGTAGCTTGGTCAATTTTGTTCCAAGTTGCTACAACTGTTAACGTAATAATATTGCTAGGCTTTTATTTAAGAATGAGAAATGTAGTATAAGTAAGAGAGCATGGTCGAAAGCCTCATTCTATCACTAGTTTTAACCACAGGCAATTTACTTAGTCTCCTCACTGTCCTTAGCTATCACTACTAAGCTTAAATGAACATATCTGATATTTTGCCTAGTACAGTGGAAAGTCAGTAAGTAGTTCCTATAGCTATATAACTATTTTTTTTTTGTTGGGGGGGAGGGCTTATGAGATAGGGTAAAGGTTTTGCAACTGTAGGAAAAGCAAGGAGCTCTATATGGATCAGAGTGCTGTATGGATAAAAAGTACCAAAGTAAAGACTCAAATTTTCTTGACTTATTAAATGCACTATTCAACAATTTTGGGCAATTCTATGGGACCTATCAACTAAGTATGTCCTGAATAAAATCCAGAAGGATTGGATTGGATTCCAAGCAATTCTTCATGACTTTTCCAGTACTTAAAAGCAGCACCTTAACTAGGAACAAAGGATTGGGATGGTGGTCCCAAAGGTCAGGAAGCCTAGCCACACCTTCTAATATTGTTCCCAGCTCTTTGGGCAACAAAGATGTCTTGTTTCCAAGAGTAAAAGCATTACAGAGACTTCTTGGTATTTTATTTTGAACCTACTTGTAAGATGCTATAATCGCCTTCTTAATCTTTTTTCATTCTGCCCTCTATATGGGATATACTCTCATACAACAGAACTCCAGAACTCTGGCAACCTCCTTATCATTCAAGACTTATTTCAGAAATCACTTATTCTAAGAAACTTTCCTACAGGTCCCACCCCACCAGGCCAGGTGCCTTGCTCTAGGACTCACCACTACCTTGTCATCTGTCATACTGTATGACTATTAGTTTCTTCAGAGAAGTGGACTGTGTGTCTAATTCATTTTGATTCCCAGAGCATGGGCAAATAGTTGAGTTCTCACTAAGCCATGATTTGGTTGAAATGACCCAGTCAAAGTGTCCAGCCTCCTCAGGTGGGACAGTTACATACCTTCCTCTGGAGCATGGTATGCAGCCAAGGCATTTAGCATGTCGTAGATTACTTCCTTTATAGTATCAGGAATGACAGGCAGAGGTGAGGGCTTCAAAGGAGTTGTCTTCACCAGCTGTACAGCATTAGGGCCTTTAATTCTAAGATTCTCAAATTCGTCATCTGAAGCTAAGCCAAAGTGAAATAGAAAAATCAATGAATAATGAACCAATACCTACACTTGGTTACTGATAGATTCAGAAGGGAAGCCACTTCCAAACAATGTTCAAGTAGTCTACTAGAAAACCTGGTTTTTACTTTCCCTAAATCCCACAGGATTTAATACTGGATGTTTATTTTACTAACCTTTGAACTTTTTTGTAGGGTTGTGAGATCTTTTTTTTAAAATAAAAAGTTGGGAGAGAGACTAATTACCTACCTCTAAATACACTTACCTGTACCTCCTAAGATCAAGGATATTTTTTTACATAACCAGAATATCATAGTACCCAAGGTATTTAATATGGATATAATTATATTATCTAGAGTCAGTATTCTAATTTCTTCAAATCACCTTTACCTAGATCCAGAATCCCATCAAGGTTGGTAGTTTTCTCTCTAGTCTCCTTTTACCTAGGAGATCCTTGCATTTTTTCCATTCATGAGATTAATATTTTTGGAAGAGTCTAGGCCAGTTCTTTCATGGAATGTATCACAATTTGTACTTATCTAATTGTTTCCTCATAATTGTAGGTCAAACATTTTTGGCAAGAATACACTAATGATACTGTGTGCTTCCTACTGCATCACATAAGTCACATGTCCATTTGGCCCTCAAGTATCGCTCTTGCCACATCAAGATGAGTTCTTTGAAGGCAAGGACTAGACTGAAATGATTCCTTGGTATCTCTGGCAGGAATTACCACAGGGCAAGGACCAGGGAAGCTCCTGAACTACCTCTGAAGTGACCCACCTGATCGACCAGCCAATGTCTCAATGATTGCCTAAGGAGGTTTCCCAAGTTAAGAGGTCTCCTTACAGAAAATCTCTGGAGTTATACTGTGCCACTGACCTCAATGTCTCAAAGGTCAGGAGATGGTCAAACTCACCAGTTCCTGAGCCCCGAGGGGCTGGAAGGGCTATGCGGATACAGCAGTTGGCCACTTCTGTGAAAATGTCTGGATTGCGGCATGCGGCTGGCCCAAGGACACGAAGGATGTAGTTGATCTCCCGAGAGCCGAGGCTGCCAGATACAACACCAGAGGTAGTGCTACCAGCTCCACTTGTAGCTGCTGAGCGAACAACCTAGTAAAGAGAGGGAGAACATTGCTGATTAAAGACCACTTTCTAAAACAGAACTGCACTCAAGGAAGAGTTACCAAGGATTAAAATACTAACCAAGCTCTGCCTTAAGACAGTGGATGACAGCCTTTGATCTCTGGGAGAAAGATACACCTGATCTTTTAAGTTCTATCCCTTTCCAATTCAAAAAATGTGGCTTATAAAAAAGTTACAGCATTCACTATACTGGCCCAAGTATCAATTATTAGACCAGATGGCATGTGATCTTTATAGAAATTGGGAGATGTATCTCAATCATTGATTATCCATCCAGATTATGGCTCCCAAATTTAAGTGCCAGTTCCTAACCTTCCCAAATGCTGTCCCTATTTTAAACCAGAATTGTTCAAACTTTAAAAACATGTAATTCTGACATTTACTTAATGTATAATAAATTGAAGGTATGTTTCAAAGTCAATCATCAGTCTTGGATAATGATAGCCACAGGAGATATCAAACTATTTATGGATTGCTTGCTTTGATAAAAAAGGGCTTAGATATCTTCATGCTTTGGTTCTTCTCATAAAATGACTTGTTAATCATGGAAAATACAGGACAGTATAAAGGAAATAACTCCATTGTATTTTCCGTTATCTATTTCTTTGTGAACTACGTTCATAAAGATAAACATCTTTTGGAATCTTAATGTTTTTCTTACCAAATCAGTCATGCTCTTCAGTTTAGTATATTAATCACTATTACCTTGTCTGCCAGGCTGTAATCGTAAAATAACTCCCATTTTTTAAATACAGAAAAGTGTAATTCCACTATTAAAGAATGTGCCATAGTTTACATATTTAGTCATCTGCTGGACATTAGATGTCTAGTTCTTGATATTACAAGCAATTCTACAGTGAACATTCTTGTATATGTACCTTGGCATACGTGACTTTAGTTATCAGATAAATTCTTAGCCATAGAATTTCTAGGTCAAAGGATATCTTAAACTGACAGTACCAAATTGCCCTCCAATGTGGCTGCACCAATTTCCACTCCTACAAAAAGTAAGAGTATGCCTGGTTCTCCACACCCGTACCTGCAATGGATATTATCAAGCATTTACATTTTGCCACTTGATACGTGAAAACTGCCACTGATCTTCCTTTGTTCCCCACACCCCCAAATAAAATTTCCTTTAAGCTTAGAAAGTTTTCTGTCATCCAACAAGAACCTATATTTTTTTCTAGCATTTTTTGAAGTTGTATAAGCTTTAACCATTTCAAATATTTTTGCTTTTAAGTCAGCATCCTGTCCGTATATAGTTGTTTCTTCTCTGTTGGGCTGTCTCCTGACCTTGGACAGTGTACATGCTGCCTCTAACAGACCCCCCCTCTTTTGACTTTGCTCATGTTAAGTGAAATCAAACAGGCTGGGTGAAGAACTTTTTGAAGAATGTGAGATGTAAGTCACATACACATAAAGTGGTACCACCTTTCTGGCAAGCAAGGTAAAAAAATAATTTATACCTTTTGATCTAATTTCTAAGAATCTATAAGAAAAACAGTCTTAAACATGACAAAGCTCTGCACAAAAACATAAATTGCAACACTACTTATAAATGTGGTAAATAATGTCCCAAGAGAGGAAACTGGAAGTCAAGTCCAGTAACATTCACACGATGGATTGCTGACGAAGAATTAGCAGAGAAAATAATTTGTGAAAGTACTGAGGAGAAAGCCTTACTAGAAAGATGTTAGCCCACAACCCTTCTGCTAATGTCTTAATGTTGATGTTATAAAGGTCTTTACTTTTCTAATTACTTTTATTATTTCTTTTACTGCTTTATATGCTTCCTAAAATGAACATAAAGCTTGTTTTCTCATGTGCACAATGGGTATTTGTAAAGAGCTTATCACAGTCATATACATTACAAAAACTTTACTATAGTTGACCCTTGAACAACGTGTGGGCTAGGGGTACCAATCCTCTATGCCACCGACAATCCACATATAACATAGTTGGCCCTCCATATCCGGAGACTGACCGCACGGATTCAACCATGGATTGTGTAGTACTGTTGATTATTGGAAAAAAATCCGTGTATAAGTGCATCTGTGCAATTCAAAGCTGTGCTGTTCAAGGGTCAAGTCAACTATACTTTTACAACCCCAAACACAATGTTTGGAAAATAGGCTCTTGGGTGAACATATGACAAGTATTCTTATAAGGGAATAATCTTTAAGACATGAATTTGGTGGAAAGTATTCCAGTGCTTTATTAACAATGTTTGGTTCAAGAAACCTATATGGCTAGAGAGGGCTTTCTAGATAAGAGCTATCACTGTAGTAAATTTAAGGGTAGCAAATGAATTTTCTAGTACCTCCATACCTAAGCAAACACCTGAGCACACAGCTGGAAAATTTTGCTGTGCAGAGCATATCATCTGTAATACCTGGTTATATACCTGATGATGAACCAGAAGTCTATCTGTTCTGAGACCAAGGAGAACAAAGTATGATATAAAGCTAAACCAGCATTGGACACCAAAAAGACTCACCTTTTCCATGGTATGACGGAGGGTGCAGGGATCCTCAATAATGTGTCTTAAGAGAAGGGTGACCAGGGGAGTAAACCCATTGAAGCCTGAACTCTGGGTCAAATTCAAGATCATGCGGGTACTCTTCAGCTCTGCAAACATCATGGCATATTTGTGGTCTCGGGTGAGCCTCAGGCAGAGGCGAAGGGTGGCATGCAAAGTGTCTGGGTCCACAGGGACTCCTAGCATGCTCACACAGGCCCGGATTAAAACAGTCACCATATCCTCTGTCAGCCCCTGGATCAGGATCTCCCCAATTTTTGTTTCTTCCAGGCTTGTCTCCTTTTCAGTATCTGTAATCTCTAGGGTCAAGGGGGTATCTACAAATGGGAAAGTAAGAGTTCAGACAGTTTAACCTGACATTTACTTCCATCCTCTCCCTCCTAAGTAACCAGTCAAGCACTTGTGTCTTATTAAGAGAAACATATCAAATACCAATTCTAAGATCAGATGAAAAGGTGTATAAAAAGGAAGACTGTATATCTTTCAGTTACCAAGTAATCTGATGGATAAGAAATTGCTCATGATGAAACTGTCCAGAATTTAAGCCCTAAGGTCACACTAACTTTATGTGAGACACTCCTTGAAAAATTCAAAACTAAAAGTCCATACCACTGGCTTTATTTTCTTTACGTTTGATATCCATTTCTTTGCTTTCTTCCAGTGTCTTCTCTAGTTCCTGTCCATTGCTGTTTTTAGAGTTTTTATTCAGCCGTGGTACCCTCAGGAGTGTCAGCATCACAGGACGCCGGTTCCCTGTTTCCTCATTAACCTAGGAATTCAAGCAGACAAAAACATGTCTACCAAAAAAAATGACTATATGGGGGTGGGGGTGGTGTTGGAACTCCCTGGAGAAATAGTGTAATAGGAAGGAACCCTGGCAATTTATCCCATCTCTATCGCTCACAGAGAGAAAGCCTGAAGGTCCCCGTAAGGAAAATGGTATACACAAAGCCCCGTAACAAATTATAAACTTTCCAACAAAGCAGACACCATCACCAACCACTCCCTAATCCTTGAATGAACACTTAAAATCACTTCTGGGTGGGACAGTATCAAATTGCTGGACTCACAGCCTAACTAATGACTTTAGAAGAAGACTCAGTTCTCTGAAAACTATACCCTATTTAGTGGTAATATTATCCTTATAACACATCTCAGGACTGCTGGTTCAGGAAGAAGCATATGGAAAAGCATACCTAGCACTTTCCCCTCTTTTCAATCAAGTTTACAGCATCGAGTGAGCATGTACCTGAACCATTGTTGTGAATTGGACAGTGTATCTCCTTCGGCCTGCAGTGAAACGCACACTTGTCTCTCCAGATTTCCATGCAGAATCAATAGTGCTGTTGTTGCTTGCACTATAACTACACCAACGCCCAGAGCGGTCATCAAACCAGCGCCAGTTGTTGTTGTTGGACTGTAGGTACTAAATATAAGAGCACAAAGTTTCTATTTCCTACAAGGTTGACTGTCAGAAGCAATAGTAACTTCATCAATGTTCACTGCTAAAGCTAATCTAAGAAAAAGAATATACTGGATATTTAACGTATTTTGAAAACCAAGAGTAGTTTTCATATACGTTAATCCTCACATTTCTGGGCCTCTCTCCATAGGCACAAAACCCTCTATACACAAAATCCTTATTCTGTGATCCTCTGCTTTCCTTTTGTTTCCACTGTCTTCCACAAAAGGTAAATGTTATTTTAGATATTCTGGAACAAAATCTCTATTTCTGAGAAGGTACTGAGATGATGTAGTATTTATCATTTTTGTGTAAGGAGCATGTGATTTTTGAGGAATTGTTGCACACTCAGTCCTTTACATAATAGAAGAGCCACTCCTCCTCTGGAGACAGCACACTTTTTTAACATTTACTTCTAGCCTAAGTTTTTGGGCCCTTTAGTAAGCAGCTCCATAAAAAAAAAATTCTAATTCCCCATTCAGAAGAGAAATCTAGCCATCAAGATCCCTCAAGAAGATTTATGCCCTGATGAGAAAGCTTTATATTTTTTACGACTATCCTGCATTCTCTTCTGGTCTATTCTTGCCTCAAGAAACTAAGCAGTTCTGCCCACCATATACACCATAATATGTACCTTAGTCATTTGGGCTCTCCTTTTTGAGGAGATGGCTGTCTTTTCATAGAAATCAATCAAGAGCAACACTGGGGTGATCCACCTAAAAAAGGAGAAATGATTTACTCTGAGCAACCTCACAATTTTTAACTTACAAAAAATATCCAAGATTTGTCCCATATATTCCCCAGAAAAGTGCCTGATTCAAGCCTTAAGCCTGAAGGTCCAAGTCCCAGGGCAATAGAAATGAAACCAGGAGAGATACAGGGTCACTTACTTTGGTGTCTGGACCTCCTTTTGTTCCTTGGCGGCCTGTAGGCAGGGCTGAACCACTTCCAAGAGTTTGATTAGGACATTAAGGATGCCACTAGATTCAACCACCCAAGCACAAGGTAGCTTCAACTCCTGATTGATAGATCAAAGAAAAAAAAAGCAAATATCAACTTCTGCTCAGTATCAAGAATTAGCATGGTATAGAACATAAGAGTGAATGCTATCAGCACTGGTTGAATTCAAATTCTACCTCCACCACTTAGCCAGCGGTGTGATCTGAGATGAGTTATTTAAATTCTCTAGGCCTTGGTTTCCTTATGGGTGAAAGGAAATAATAATTTCTACCTCCAGGGGAAGTGTGATATATAGTGCCCAACACCGTGCCTTGTACATTAGTATGTGCTTGATATGGGAACTGTTATCAGTAACATTAATGTCATTAAGAACTGTCATCTAGGCTAGTTGAAAAGCTTCTGATTTATAGAGAACTTTATTTAATCTTCCAAGGAAGATAGAATAATTAAACACAGCAACACAGTTAATGGTTCCCCTTGTAGAGGATATATAAAGTGTTATTTATTTAACAGAAAATCACTGGAAGTAATTTAAATGTCCAACAATAGGTAATTAAACTAGGAAATGTCCAAAAAATGGAGTAATATATATACGACATGGAGAAATATTTATAATATGATACTGAGAGAAAATCTGAGCACAAAACTTTCTAAATAGTCTGATCCCAACTGGTTAAATGCATAGAAAAAAGACTAGAAGAAAGTGTAAGACTGTTGTTTGTGATAAAAAGGGGGGGGAGCCTCATGAGTGATTTTCTCTTTATTATTATATTGTTATTGGGGACCCTCAGCATTCGGTACTTTGCAACCTTTCCCACAAATATCTATTCACAAATGTTATAATAACAATCAGCATTTCCATTACAAAGGAAAGCCCCAAGACTGCAGACACATAATTTGACACATATAATGGACTTAACTCTTGAGTTTCTATAAAGGGTTTATTCCATTAAATCCAGGTTTTATCATTAAACATGATAAGCTACAGACGAGTCACTTGTTCAAGGTCAAAAGCCTCCTAATTCCTATGTTGGCTGGAAAAAGAACATGTCCTGGCCAAACCACACTTTACCTCAAATAATCTGCTGACTGACCAGGTAGGAAGAGTCAGATTCTATCTGATACCTATTATCTAATTTCCACATCTTACCCTACCTACCCTTTGGCTGCTAGTTGGGTTTCCTCAGAAAAGCCAAAAGTATTCCACAACTTAATTGTAATAGTCACTCTAAATACCTTCTTTTAATGACCACTCCCCAGTTCTCTAAGAACCAATTCAATTAACTAACACTTGTTCTGAGAAGTCCATCTTTCATTATCCAGAAGTGATGCACATTGCCCTCCCTGAATTCAGATAAAATTATTTATACCATTCATGTGGCATAGAATGCTGAATTTTGTACTTCATTATGTGTGTTACAACCTATCATGCCTTACATTTCTATCTTCTTCAGTGTCTCAAGTGGTAGGTATTTGATGATTCTCTGATGAATGAATCACAGGGACCAAAAAGTTTAAAGCTTACCTCAAAAAGCAGGGTTAAAAGCAAGATTCTAGTAGCCAAATTGGAGGCCTGGGGCAGGGTGGCCATCTGACTGATCCACTCTGACACAGTTTTTGTGTCGCTTGTTGTCAGGGGAAGAGCGGCTTTGATCAATACATCAGCAGCTTCCCATACCTAGAAAAGCAGAGAAGTGGCTAAGTCAAGGAACTACAGATAGAGTATGATGAAGTTTGTTAAAACATTCTCAACCTTGTAAAATACTTCCTCCACCTCCAACACATTTGCTGAAGGAGGGTGGGCAAATAGTAACATATTTACTATAGGGATTTAGTGTCTGTATCAAAAGATGATGTATGCTACTAAAGGAGCACCTCTAAAAATTATTTTCTTATGCTAGATTACAAGAAACCTAAATTCTAAGTTAAAGGAAATGAATATTTAAAAAATTCCTGGTTCATATAAGTCAACTCCACAAAGGTTCTACCAACTTATAATCTTTCACTATACCCACCCCAGAATTATCATTAAAAACAAAAATCCAGAATGTCAGAAACATTGGTCTTGTGTTAGTATTCATGTTAAGAATTTCTTGTAATGAATTTTATATAATTGCTCTTTTCTATTAAGGTTTTCATTTTCTTAAAATCACCTCTATAAGCTTTTAATACAGATGAAAGATAACTAAACTTTAGTCGTATCTTGTGAAAAAATGGTTTATCCAGTTTGCCTTTCACTTTTGTGGTATTTCCATACACTAAAGTTATATTTACATACATCACTTTTTGATTTTTTTCCTCTGTCTCTCAACTTGAATAAATATATAAAACAAGACTCCAATGAGTTAAATACATAAATCAAAAAAAAAAAATAGTAAAGGAAACGCAACCAAAATGTTAACTGCCTGTTTGTGTGGGAATTCAAGGTAATTTTTTTTATTCTACTTCACCAATTGGCATACATTAATTTCATGAGGAAAAACACTGCTTAAAAAAAAAAAGACAAACATCAGGTCACAACTACTCATCAGGATGGGGACTCATTTGTCTAAGCAGTTGTTACGTAGGAGAAGAGGGAAAAACATTTATTGTTAGTCCAGGGATCCTAATTTGGCTCAAGAGTGAGACACATTTTGGACATTTTAGATGAATCTAAGAAGAGATGCCTAGAAAAAGAGAGTTTTGTTTTTTTCCTTTCGAAGACAGTTTCTTTGGAAAGTAGTTAATTCATGTTTTGTAGGAAACACTCAAGAAAGAGCTAGATTACTAGAGAATGAATAGAAAATTCTATGAGTTCCACAGAATTCAAAGAATATATCCATATCAGATAAAAATGCAAAAATACTGATTTTTTTTCTTTTTCTTTTTCTAGAAATCAAGCTTTGATAAATGGCAGGAAAACCACTTTACGTACTCTCCTCTTCTGGCCCCTGGAGAACTTACCTGATTGACTACTTGCTTCAGAATCATGTCTCGATAGTCTGCTCCATTACGTTTGATTGCTGTCATGATTAGATCACAGACCCGGTACACCGTGTCTGGCAGCTCATCAAGAAGGTGGAAGCAGCCTGGCAACATGGTATCTGTGAAAGTGTGGAGCTCATCTTGCTCCAATGGATCAGCATCTTGGAACTTCTCTAAACATTTAGCCTCTTCCTCTTCCTGCTTTTCCCGAGCTTTCCGTTCCTCCTCCTCCTTTCGGCAAGCAACTTCCTGGAGGCAGGGAAGGGAAGAGTGATAGCATATGGAAAAGTTGAAGAAAGAAAGTGAGAAGACTAAGAATGTATTCGCCCTACCATATGAATATTCTCTACCTTCTCAAGCAGGTGATACATTTATCAATGCATGGTAATGAGTATGAGGACAGCCACACAGGGAAAGCAAAAGGGAAGGTCACCTCCAATCCTCAAAGCATTGCCAATTTATCTGCAGCATCCTACATCACCTCCCACAAAATCATTTATGGACAATGTCCTGCATTCTCTGCCAGTATGGTAAACTGAAGTAATTACTATCTAGGAATATACAGCCAAATTTGGCCTAAAGGGTACTACCAAGTACATTTTGGGCCTTTACCTGACAATAAATATTAATGCTTTATCTGTCTCACTCATAGCTTCAGGCCAATACAATGTAGATTAGGGATTGGCAATGTTAGGATGAATGAGTACTCCCATGTCTTTTTTTAGACTTTTAAACTTCATCAGTTATTTTGCAGTAGTAGAATGTTCATAGAAATACTAAGATTAATGTGTGAAACCTTCTTGGATGCCCTGTTTCATACTTACCTCAGGTGACTCTGCCCTCTGATCCATTGGGATATCCTGTCCCAGAGACATGGCAATTGCTCTCATCATCTGGTCCTCTTCGGACATACTAAGATCCTACAGAGAAACAACAGAAAATCCAGCAACTGCACACACCCTAACTCATAAGGAATAAGACATCCTGTGCTCAAGCTTTAGAGAAGAGAAGGGGGTTCTAAAATGCTGTTCTCTGGAATCAAACTCAATTAGGCTTACCCAGTCACGAGAATAAAAGGGAAAAAACCTAATGAAATTCAGTATATGAAGGGAGCTTCAATGTGGCCATCTATTCTGCATCTCAGAAAAGAGAGCCTCTCCTATTACTTTCTGGCTACGGATAATTTAAAAGTTCTTCTGCAAAGTCCAGTAATTTGCATGGCTGGGAGACAGGAAGCTTCTGCTCCTTATATTCTAGAGCTATGAGAGCACATAAAGAAAATACTGGCGTGGAGAAGTAAAGCACATCAGCAGGTCTGAGGGGATTAGAGCTCTGAGACAACTCACCCGAACAACTCCTCCCATGATCGGGGGAGGGTGGGTTAGAAGGTACTCTGTGGCCTGCTCCATGGTGCTGGTGTTCAACAAGGCCTCCATGGCATGTTCCCTTGTGAAGCCCATGTCCATGAGCTATAAAAAGAACGCAGGATCTCAGAACCATGGTAAAAGAGAAATCCAAACACATTTAGAAAGAAAGGAATCCTTTTAAGATGGAAGCAAGTCTTCCTAACTTCATGTGAACTGAGAGCATTTGTAAAGCTAAGGCAGTTAGGTAACACAAATGATCCTTTCTGCTTGGGGCTTCCATATCATTCCAACAGAGCTACACATTGAGGCAGGGAGCCAAGGTGATTCTCAATTCTAACCTTTAAGAAAATTCAGCTAGATGGTGAGTATCATTAACAAGATTATTCTAATTCAAAGATTGAGATTCACAAAGAGAAGCAAAAATTGGCCCCACTTTTCTGAGACAAGCTAGCAACAGAACAAGACCCTGAAAAACCAACCCAGGAAACTTACAACTAGGAAATAATCATTAGATACACAGAACGATCTGTACAAAAAGAAACTATACATCACAGCTTTACGACATCAAATAAGATCAACACATCCAGCAGTAAAAGAATGACTATGAAGTAAAAAAAGATCCATTTCTTAATGACAACAGTGTACATCTACATACTATATGATGTCAACTATGTAACAATTAGGCTTAGAACTAAGTGATGAAAAGAAGACACAATTATCTTGTGTGGTGACATTATGAATGTCTTTAAAAATACTTTGATATATCTCTAAATTTTCTTAAAGTGAGCATTTTTAATTGTTATAATAAAAAACGTGGCATGTATATATAGAAGACACATTTGAACCAGACTCTAGATATAAAGAGAACACACATACATACACACAAATTCCCACATGAATACGCTAAATGCTGAGATTGAAATGTCAGTATCATAAGTGCTCCCCCCACCTCTAGCTTTCAATTTATTTTTATTAAAAATGAAGAAAAAAGTTTTGTAGGTAACACTTCAGAAAGCTCTTGTTGGAAAACAAATTTGGGTCACAACAGACCTTTTCACAGATTAATCAGAAAGCAGATGAGGACAGTTTGCCTCCAAAGAACATGGCAGCTGCAGCCTACTGAGAATACTGTAAAAGAGTTCCAATACTAAATAACATGCTTGGGAGGACACAAATCTTTTACCTATTAGGAGTATTGGGACTACATTCCAACTTTCTCAGAAGAAAAAAGAAACACTAAAAGAGGAAGCAAATTTGAATCTATCCCCTAACAGGACCAGGCACTTAGAAAACCCACAAGCATTGCACTCCATCAGGTGTAAAGTCTGGGCCCTGGAGTGTGAGGCCAGCACCCCACCTGTTGTAGTTGTTGCTGGTTGACTTGAGGTTCCCGGCGGGAGCCACCTTCCTCTTGCCCTGTATCCTCTTCTCCTCGAGAACCCTCCTTCTCTTTGCTCAGTCTCTCTCGAATCACAGGTTCTCCTCGGAGGATGTGGCACAGAATGGCCAGCATGGACTCAGCCATTCGCCCGCCATACACCTTCAAGGGTTTCCGGTTCCACAAGTTCTTGATGCAAGTAAAGGCTGCCTGTAAGTCATTTGAAAAGCTGTGTGAAGATCATTTTGTCTCAATTCAAAGCCCCAAGAAGAATAAGTCAAAGACCTATAAGATGGTCCTTCCACAATCAGCCAGTGCCAGTACTAAGAGGGCCCAAGAAAGCAAAAAGAAGGGGCATTTAACCCAATGTGAAGCACCAATCTGAAGCTTACAGTCCAAGTGTTTACAATACAGAAAATTATCAAGCGGCCGCTCTATCCTCTTCTGTAAGCCAGCCCTATCTGGGAGTAGGATCCAGTGGTTTTCCAACAATCAAGTTATTTCACTAAGGAGGACAAAACAGAGTAGAATCTACCTAGTTGGCATGAGAAATTCCTCTTGGTTTCAGAATGCTGAATACTCACTTTCTGAGTTACCACAAGGAAGCGGAGAGCACTGAATTGTGGAAAGTTCTGAACACCTCCAGGTAATTTGGCAGGCAGTGAATGTGGAGACTCAAGCACCGTGGTGGGATTCACCATCTTCTCCACCAGCATTAGCCAGGCATCTAAGAATTCTCCTGTGCCATCAGGTAAGTCTGAATGTTCTAATCCCTCAGCAACAGGAACTTTGCCTCCCATGGATAGGGCCCAATTGAAAGTTCTAAATTCAAATAAGAGAAAGTATCAAGATAGAATATTAGTATTTTAGACTAGGGAAGTGGTGAGAGAAAGGTTCCCAGTCCCTTAGAGCTACGGTTCCAATCTGTCCAACACTTACTGACATTATCTTTTATTTGGGTTTTTATTCCAGCTTTATTGATATATTATTGACATACAACATATGTAAGTTTAAAATGTACAAAGTGATAATTTGTTACACATATATGTGGCAAATTCCCACCTCTAGATTTACTTCTGAAAGTTAAAACAAAAAAACCCAAAGTGAAACTTAGCTTAGAATCTTCTGACCAAAAGAAAGCAGAAAAATTATCATATTTAGAGAAATAGTAGAAAAGGACAAGTCCATTAGGAAAATATGTACCAGGCAATGAAACCAAATGAGGAAAAGTAGAGACCTTTACAAACACCTCCAGGACAGGCTTAATCCCACCCTTCAAGGAAGATGGAGATAAATATGGTTAGTTCCCAGAACATGAAAGGGTACACTCAATGGCTGTCTCTATGTATCCCACCGTCATAGGATAAGTGACTTAGAAAGTTGTGAGCTGCTAAGGCACAGAGAAAAGACCAAACTCCAAGCAACATGATCCTTACTCAAAAAGGGCATTGTGGCCTCCAGAGCAGAGAAATTTCTGCAGCATGAGGTGGTAGGGATACTTCCTCTCATCAAACAGCATTGGGGATGTAAAACCAACTGAACAGATGAAGAATGTCAGCCTGAAAGATGGAAAAAGCAAAATTTAAACTTCTCTGAGGCAGACACAGAAGCAATGGGAAATTCAAGTAGAAGCCATGAGGAAAATTTAAAGTTGCACTGAAGTGACTGATTGGAATGCAAGTGGGTGACTAGTCTGGTTATTAAAATTTCTAAGGCAAAAAAGGTGACAATTTCCACTAAAACATTATAGGAATGCAATTTGATTACAAATGCTTTTAAAATCTGTTTTAGACCAGGTAGAACCAAAACAAGTATCTTAAACTGTATTTGGGGTATCCATCTAGAGTAAACAATGGACCTCCAAGTCTTCTAATTCAGTGGCTCACTTTCCATTTAAGCAGAGAAGGAACCAACTAGATTCTGCATCTCAAGGAGCTCACCTGAAGCGAGGAGTAGGTGTATATGGTGGAGGCTGCCAAGATAAGCCCTTTGTGAGGAGCTTAGTGAGGGCTGAGGCTGTTGATCGAGCAGCAGGTGTTGGTGCTGTGGTGGTACTAGCAGCATGATGGCTCCTTCTCTGGCGGACAGGAGACCCCACACAGAGTTTAACAAGTAGTCCAAATAGCTCAGCAAGTGCTCGGCCTAATCTGGAGGAAGCTGGAACGCAAAAGTCAGAACAAGGTTGTACAGTATTTTCAGAATGGTTTCATTATAACAGACACATTACCATTAATACATGTTTATGACTGACTACTCCCTCTTACATAACACCTATGAAACACTTTGTTTCTACATATGATAATCTAAAAAGGAAGTTCTACAGGAAATAAATGCCTCTTTTGAAAGCAAGAGACAGGGAATTATGTTGGCACTCAATATATAACAAATGTGAAAGACAAAGTAAGCACTCATACTGTTAGAGGAGGTATAAATGGAAACCACCCTTGTAGAAAGCAATACATAATATAAACTAGTAAGTAAATGATACACCTATGTGTTCAATTATGAAGTCACTTAAAATGCTTACAAAGAACTTTAAAAATGCCAAAAATGTTAACAACTTAGATCAGAAAAAGAAAACCATATATATACTTATATCTGATTGCAACATTAAATGTATGGTCTCCAAAGGAAAAAAGATTGCTAGGAAAAGCATAAAAATTTAAAAAGTGTCCTTCTTATAAAAATCTTATATGGTGTTAGGTATATTATAAGCATTTCAAATTTTCACCTTTGTAGAATGCTTTTTGGTATATACTGCTGAACCAAAAAAGGAGAATCCAAATACAAACATGTAAAAGGAAATGTATAGAAAAAGGGAAAGAAAATATGTTTAAACATACTGTATTTGGGTGTTGCCTTGTTTTTCTTAAAAAATCTCTACTTTTTCTACAATAAATATTTATTACTCTTTAAATCACAAATGAAAATGCTGCCACAGCATTTCTGGGTAAACAGATTTTTAAAAAAACTTTTGGGGGGAGGTAATTAGGTTTTTATTTATTTATTTTTAATGGAGGTACTGGGGATTGAACCCAGGACTTTGCACATGTTATGAACGTACCCTACCACTGAGCTATACCCTCCCCTCACTGCCACAGCATTTCTGAAATAAACATTATTTCATCATGATCCAGAGATAAGAAAAACTAGGTCTGAATCAAAATACATCTCTTAATTATATATACGTACATATGAACCCACTAAGAAAAAACAGGCTCTACTTGAGCTGGCACCATATATCATACCCTCAAAACTCAGGAAGCTCTGAGGCATACAGCATAAGAAGAAGAGAACAGGCCTTTCTTCTTCCTAATCCATCCAAATTAGGATCTCCCAATCTCAGTGAAGGAATAGGCTACAGATTCTTGCACTGCCCAGCTGGAGGCTGGTGGTGCCCAGATTCTGAAAGCCTAATGCATTTAAACATTAATTTTGCACTTTTAAACAACCGCTTTCAGGTGAATAGACAGCAAAGAGGCTCAAAGGTAGTCAGCAAGGATAAGAGAGAAAGACAAAAGGCCAGTCACCACAGAGAAATAGACATCAAAACTATGACCCACACAGAAACCTCAGAATGTTCCAAGGTCACAGAGGTCTAACAAAGAAAGGGGAGGTAAATATTAGCATCTTGGATAGTCAATTTTACTTCCAGAAAAGAGCAGAAAGAAGAGACTCACTCACCTGACAATAAAGGCTTGATTTGCTTGATTCTAGCAGCCATGGCAGGTGTGATTTTAGATTTGCCTTTAGAGTCTGAAGCAGTAGGTTCATCTGTCTCCATAGGAGCAAGCGTGTCACCATCAAGCCCAATGCCTTCCAACAAGCCCTGGGTAGAAGCATCCATACTACCAGCAGTTCCATCCTGTTCTCCATCTGTAGACATAAGGGGGAGCAATAAGATCATGTTGAGCCAGCACTTACCTGATTCCTTGTTCTGAAGAATCCCAAGAGTTAATTAAAGTGCTTATTACTCTTGAAATGTCCATGACTTCCTATATCTGAAAAGAAAACACAAAAACCTACAAAATTGTACCCGTATGCTTCTCTCCCTGGAGCCCTTCTAAGTAGCTAATACTAACATCTTCTAATGAGAGCATATGAGAAGCCTTAACCCAGGGCTACCTTGGAAGACGGCGTAGACAAAAATGTGCATGGTGTCCCAATACTGTCAAGTTGCATGACCCACTAGAATTTTATAGCTTGTTAATAAACTCAAATTAGACATCATAGATTAGCACTGGAGAAATATATTTCCTAGCATTTAAGACTTTTATACATGATTTTCTTTGGTGTGTGCTCTTTGATCTAAGAATCAGCATTAGGCAAACTTTATAAAACACATCAAGTTTTCTTTGTAATGTTCTGGAAAAACTATGTGGAAATAGAGTTATCGTTGTTAAATGTGTAAAAGAAATTGCTGGGGGAAAATATATCTGAATTGTTATGCAAGGCAATTCTTTTGATAGTGAGTTTAATTTTGTTTTCAGTTCTCAGTAAATTATTTTACTCTTTCCTTGAGTTAAAGTTGGTATACTCTGACAAAATTTAAGATTCTAACTTTTGGTGTGGTCCATTTTCTCCAAAATTAGTCTTGCCAGAGGTTTGTATATATTTTATTAATTCCATCCCCTCCTCTCACAGTACAATAGCTGTCATATAAGTCCTTATTTGTTGTTTCATAAATTATGTCTGCTTTCTTTATTAGTTCCTTAGCATGTTCCCTATCTTCAGTAACCTCAGTACAACTTTTAAGCATATCTGTTAGGTTTTTATACATAGAATTACCTTCACTGGTTTCTTAATAGTTTATCAAGTTTATTTTCTCCCTGAAGCAGAGTATAGGTGAAAAAAAAAACTTTCTGGAAAAGCTGCTTTTATTAATTTTAGGTCTGTTGTATTAGGTCAGAATACTGTGCATAATTTCTGCTTATGGCAATTCGGAACTTCTATTATAATACAACACAAAAAGCTATTTTCTAAAATAGCATTGTCCAACAGAAATATAACATGAGCCACATATGCAATTAAAAAATTTCTAGTAACCACTTCAAAAAGGAAAAAGAAACATCTATAATTTTAAATAATACAGTTTAACCCAATGTAATCAAAATTGTTTCAACGTATAATCAAATATAAAAATTGAGATTTTATATTTTATACTACGTATTTTTTAAAAGATAACTATTTTATAGCACTTTTAAAGTCAGACATTAAGTTTTCATTAATTGATCTATATTTATATTTCATATAATTTACTGAAAAAAAAATTCACATACCCAAGCTGTTCCAGACATACTTAAAAGTCTTCCAACCACTGAACAGAGTAACAGTTGTTACATTTAAATTAATAAAAATTAAAAATTCAGTTTCTCCATCCAACCTCTGCCTGCATCTTTTCTGTTCTTTTTGGACTTCATCTTAACTACATCTACAACAACCCTATTTCCAAATAAGGTCACATTCTGAGGTGCTAGGGGGTTAGTGCTTCAATATTTAATTTTTTGGGGGGGAAGGGGGGTGGAGGACCACACAATTCAACCCATAGCGCCATCCCCTGAACAAGAGGAGAGCGAGAGACAGTGAGTGTGCAAGGAAAGGAGGAAGGAAGGAAGGAAGGAAGGAGGTAGCAAAGGAGAAAGAAAAGGAAATTCAGTTTTTTAATATTGAGTGAAAAGAGATCTATGACATACTATACCTAAGATAATCAATTATGTCAATAAAACAAATCTTCAGGGAAAAAGATTAGGCAGACACTTCCAAAATATTGTTTTTCATGGTACAGATATGGGTGATTCTTCTTTTTACTACATTTAAAAATTTTTATCACTGTGTGTATATATATTTTTACAGAGAAAGTAACTGAAAATAGTTTAATTTTAAAATAAATATGAAAGAAAAAAATGGAACACTACAGATGATAGAACTAACTAAAATTTCATAACATACCTATAAAGGACACAGAGACAGGACTTTAAAGAATTAATGGCTAGGATTTTAGTTTCTTGGAGTTACCTGATCTTTTTCCGCCCTGGGTCGTACCTGCCTTCTCATCCTTTGGAACCAGTTTCTGCATGTCCGCCTGACCAAATTCACACCCAGATGGTAGGCTGCAAGAAGAGAAATAGTGAGCAAAAAAATCCTGATAGCTCATCTTTTTATGTTGTATTTGGTCTCTGACCTACTTGGCTGACCACTATCCCTCCTATAGATAAGTTAAGATAACCTAATAAAGCATTTGCAATGATGGAATTCCTGAGGCAACACTCAACAAGGTTTCCAACCCAACTCTTTAGATCTGGCTAACAATAGGATCAAATTTTAAACACCCACCAGTACTGACACAACATAACAGATATTATGTCCAAGATGCACAAGATGACACATCTGTAAGCAAGTCCTTCAGCTAGTAAGTGGGAAGGACAATGCTATGGACCAAATGCTTATGTCCCCTAAAAATTCAAATGTTGAAATCCGAATGCCTGATGAGATGGTATTAGTAGGTAAGGCCTTTGGTTGGTGCTTAAGTCTTAAGGGTAGAACTCTCATGAATGGGACTAGTGCTGTATAAAAGAGGCTCCAGTGAAATTCCTAGTCTCTTCCACCATGTGAGGATACAATGAGAAGTCTGCAGTGTGGAAGAGAGCCCTCACCCAACCATACAGACTCCCAGCCTCCAGAACCCTGAGCAATAAATTTCCATTATTTCTAAGGACCCAGTCTGGGGATTTTGTTATAGCAGCCTGAATGGATTAAGACAGACAAGAAAGCCTCTGAACTCATTACCTTTCTATTCTTGACCAAAGCAATCCTCCAGGCTCACTAAGCTTAGTCTCTGTTAGGAATGACAACAGAGATATTAAGAGAAGACCATTTCCTTACCTGTTTGGGGTACACAGGGAGAGGAGAACAGTGCTTTCCCACACCAGGGAACAGTATAACTGGCTCAGCTTGCTCAGAACACTCAGACCCAACTGAGAGCCCCACTGGTTTACGGAAATGGAACGAATTTCACTCTGCAACCAAAGTAAAGACGGTGATCTTTGGGATGCCCTCTGAACAGTTATATTCAAAACCAACTTTTAGTTGTTCAAGAAGGGTAAGAGATTCTTTTTCATCCCTTATTATTCTCAGAGTTATCTACTTCATCAAAATTTCTACATTTACAGGCAACTTTTTCTAAATCAAAAAAAGTCTTGCAGATTCACTGACAGCTTTCTAATTTTTTTAGGTGGTGAGGAGCTTGTTAATTCCCTCTTATTTCTTTACTCCAATAAATAAATAAATCCCTAAAGCTTTGTTACGTAATTTAATTATTTTCTAAATAGTTCATAACTGTGCTCTTCATTTAATTTCATCCAAAGAATACACTTCTGCTCAACAGCATATAAAATAGGGCTGCTAAAAATATTATACCATTAACCTTTAGACTTGCTTACTTGTCAACTAAAGGTAGTAAAACTGTGAGTACTTAGAAACAAAATAACAATAAAGAACCCCCCAAGGGTTGCAGGAATAGGGTCTGATATTTAGGAAATCTTTAGTATTCTGCAAATTACCATTGACTTACATGTTCTGTGGTTAAATTTCCTTCTTGCTATCTCATTACCAAGCCTACATCCCTTTATAGAAAGATTAGGAAGTAATAAGGCCAGATGAGCACCAATTGAGGCTTGCCTACTAAAAGGGCTGATTATTCATCCCTAAATGCCTGTTATTATCTCAACTTCTTTCATTCTCAAGAAGGTCCAGTTCTCAAAACAAATTATATGGTCACCCAATTTCTAATGAAAAAAATATTGAGAAAGTAAAACTAGACAGCAACTTGAAGCATAAACTTAAGTTACCACCAAACAAAACAAAACCAAAAAACCAATTTACCCTAAAACTGTTCTTTTAGCAGCTAGTGTAGGAAGAACTGCTTCGAAGCCCAGTAAGATGCCAGATATATGTCCTAGGTATTTCACTGGCTTTCAACCAACATGTTCACCCTTAAGATAATTCTTACCTGTCCAACTCTGCAAGTGTGAACAAACATCATGATGTAGGCATGGGCAGCAGTGAGCGCATGCAGTAGAGGTGTGGCCTGAGCTGAAAGGGTAGCATCAGCAACATTGCCAGCACAAGCCAGTTCTCGCAACAACACTGAGCCCCCAGGGGACTCAATTGGGCGGTGTAAGGGCTCCAAGGAGGAGAGAATGGAGTCCAACTGAAGGAGACCCTCCTGAAGGACTTTGGGTTCATGTGACAGTGTCTGAAAAAAGAAGAGTAATTAAAGCATTAATGTACAATGAGCTTCATATGCATATGTCTTTAGCAGTCACAACAAAAGAAGTGTAAGACAAGTCTCACAAATTTCAGACCTGGCCCTGTCTCTCACCTGGTAAATATGGTGGAGCCAAAATATGAATGCAGGTATGACATATCTAAATGTCTCCTTCTAGAGCAACACATTATTTCTCATAAATGAGAGGCTTTCAAAACATGGTAAGCCAATCATATTTAAAAGATTGTGATGGCCAAACTGGAATACTGTTTGTTACAGCAAGGACTCCACGCTATAGGATTAACTTCAAATTCTGCTCAACAAGAGGCAAAGTTAGGCAAGGTTCCAAAGCATGGGAATGAACCACTATTACAAATGTTCTTCTCTTCCCACATTAAGAGAGACAATTCTAGGACAGGCACCAGCTAGGTATTTTCTTTTTCTGGAGACAACTCTAGGGCCCTTGTAATTTCTTTTTGAGTCTGCAGAAAAAATCTGACAATAAACACTATCACTTGCCATTCAAAGATAAGAGAACTCATTTGCCTTTCCTATGGCTTTAAATAAATCTATCCACTCTCATACAGTATCTTAGAGGTAGGACAGATGGAGTAGCCCTTTCCCCGCCTCTTATAAATAGCACTTAATATTTGTAAAAAGTAAAGCAAAGTAAAATATTAAATGCAGATATGTCACAACTATGGATCTTTCCAAGTCCTCAAGAAACTGGATTTCTGATTTTTATCAGAAATTACTTATCATTGCACAACCCAGCTAATACAGAAGCTTCACAGATTTAGTGCAACCCCTATAAAAATCCCAATGGTGTTTCTTTTGTTTTGTTTTTTTGCAGAAACAGAAAAATCTCTCTTAAAATTCATATAGATTCTCAAGGAAACCCAAATAGATATGAGAGAAACCCAAAAAGAACAAAGAGGTCTTATACCTCCAGTTTTGCAAACTTACCACAAAACTACAGTAATCAAAAGTGCAGTACTGACATAAAGACAGACATCAAGACCAATGGAATGGAATAGAGAGCCCCCAAATAAATTCTTGCATATACGGTCAAATGATTTTTGGCAGTTGCCAGGACAAGGGTACAATAGGGAAATGACAGTCTTTTCAATAAATAGTACTGGGAAAATTGGATGTCCACATACAAAAGAATGAATTTGGACCTTACCTTACAACCATATAAAAAATTAACTCAAAATAGATCAAAGAGCTGAAACTACAAAACACCTAGAAAAAGCCATAGGATAAAAGCTGCATGACATCGGATTTGGCAATGATTTCTCAGATATGACACTAAAAGCACAGGCAATGAAAGTAAAACAACAATAAAACTGGTCTTCGTCAAAATTAAAACCTTTTTTTGCATCAAAGAACACTATCAAAGGAGTGAAGGTAACCCATGGAATGGGAGAAGATAATCTGCAAATCACTTATCTGATAAAGGATTAATAACCAGAATATATTAAGAACTCTCACAACTCAACAACAAAAAACGAACAACCCTATTAAAAATGGGCAAAGGATCTGAACAGACATTTTTCCAAAGACAAAATGATACATGAAAAGATGCTCAACATTGCTAATCAACAGAGAAATGAAAATCAAAACCATGAGATTTCACTTCACATCCATTAGATTGGCTAGTATATAAAAAAAAAAAAACCCAGAAAATAACAAGTGTTGGTGAGAATGTGGAGAAACTGAACTCACGTGCATTGCTAGTTGGAATGCAATATGGTGGAGCTGCTGTGGAAAATATAGTATGGCAGTTCCTCAAAAAATTAAAAATAGAACTAACATGTGATCAAGCAATCTTACTTGTGGGTAGATAATCAAAATAATTGAAGGCAGAGTCTCAAATATGATCTCACTTTAAAGTCAAACTCAGAATCAGAGTAGAATGGTGTTGCCAGGGGCTAGGGGGAACCGTGGACATGTTGGTCAAAGGGTACAAACTTTCATCTATAAGATGATTAAGTTCTGGAGATCTAATATACAGTGTGGTGACTATAGTTAATAATACTGTTATCATACACTTGAAATTTGCTAAGAGAGTAGATCATTAAGTGTTTCTACCACACACACAGAAGCAGAGTCTTGAAGAAATACTTGCACACCCATGTTTGTATCAGTACTATTCATAAAAGGTGAAGCAACTGAAATGTCTACTGATGAACAAATAGCTAAACAAAATGCAGTTTATACAAACACTAGACTATTACTATTATTCAGCCTTAAAAAAAGGAAATTCCGACATATGCTACAACATGGACGAATCTTGAGGACATTATGCTAAACAAAATAAGCCAGCCACAGAAAGACAAATGTTATGAATTGCACTTATACGACGTAACTATAACAGTCAAAATTGAGAGACAGAAAGTAGAACGGTGGCTACCAGGGGCTGGTAGGGAGAGGGAATTTGAAAGTTGTTGTTTAATGGGTACAGAATTTTAGTTTTGCAAGATGAATAGAGTTCTGGAGATAGGATGCACAACAATGTGATGGTACCACTAGTAAACTATACACTAAAATATGGTCAAAGTGATATCATGTTATGTCTATTTTACCACTATTTAAAATAAATAAAGACACTTCATTTTACGGAAAAATTTGAGCAATGAACTACAGGTCAATCATGCTTAAAATACATGACTATAAAGCCTAAGAAAGGAAAAAAAACTTACACGACTAAACAATATCATATTGTGTTAAAACCGAGCTCCAAAGCGTTCTTGGATATATACCTTCAATAAACTCACGTTAGAATTATATACCAAACCCAGGAACAAAGAACAAACACTTTGACTTTTCAATGAGAAATAACATGACACACTATTTATTAGTCACAAAATTCACTTGTAGTACATAACCACAAATTTCTTCATTATTTTTTTAGTTGAAGGGGAGACCACAGTAAAAACACGTATATAGAACTGATTTCTAAAAGAAATGAAAATATTTGGCCAGATGCTTCTTACCAATATGGATTTGCAGACACCTGCAACAGCCTGACAGGCTGCAGATGTGGGAAAGTCAATGGGCAGATTGGGAAGACCCAAAATGGTAACCAAAGGCAAGAGTCCTTTCTGATTCACAAATTCCTGGCAGTGGTCATCAGTTGTATTGTTGCTCAGAATAGATTCCACAAATTTCATCTAGGTAATGAAAATTAAAAAAAAAAGTTAGTGCCTAACACTTGGAACTAAAATGCCAGCTTGGAATAAGGACAGGGATAACCTTGTAGTCATGAAATTAGTATTTTTTAGAATACCAAAAGCTCGGGTAAACAGGGATAGGTATATGATATGGCCCCTAAACATCCATAAAATAAGGAATAATTACAACTTTTTCCCAATCTACCTTTTCATCCACACCTAAAGTCATATAATTTGAGAACACAGAACAAGCTAAATGACTTGCTCAGGGCCATACCATGAATTAGTGGCAGAATCAGACCTAATCTTTTAATTTGCTCATTCAATGCTTCTTGCATGATAATGTGTTACCTCTCCCCTGGAAGCAAACATCATGGATACTTTCCTTCAAATGTACTTACAACAAAAATGAAACCTAAAACTGTGGAAGAGTGATTCAGACCAAATAAAGCATTTTGTAAGGATAAGAAAGTAAAATGTGGGCAACAAACACATAAGCAAAAGAGAAACCATCTCTGGAAGTGCTTACTGGGCTAGAACAAATGCTAAGTGGGCTTCCCCTTACAGGTAAATAATTCTGGGAAAATTCAAACTTCACTTTTTCCTGTGCGACACACAAAGTTAAAAGAAAACATCACACTAATTTTTACTTTTATTTTTTGGTAGAAGAGAAGTTAGTGGGAAAAAATGGCAAATAACGGGGGGGGGGGAATATATGTTGGACACATTCAAAGAACATAATACTGGATTGGCCTAACAAAGCCCACTCTCCTCCTGTTTGGATTCCAAAGGGGAATGAACAAAAAATTGGGAATACTGGCTAATTTTTGGAAAACCAGTCTCACAGAACAAGATCTGCATATCTTTCCTCACTGCTCCATACTTTTAAGGGCCCCAGTGAAAATAAACACAAACCATCAGACTATTTGGTAACCCTACATTTTCCGAAAAGTACACACCTTTACTCAGTCTGCCCTATCGTTAATCTTACCACATTAAGGATGTAATCCATGAGGGGAATAGGAATACGTTCCTCTGTACCAACAACCCTGTTAAGGGAGAAAACAGTGAGTTACACAGAAATTCACAATACCAGTGCAAGAGAACAAAGTGAGGAAAAGGAAACAGCATGAAATGCTAGGCCTTTTTCTAAGTTAGACTTATAGCTCTTAGTATGTAGCACAGAAAAAAAAAAAAAAAGAGCTGAAATAATTCTGAGGTTAGCTTTCCCAGCCTGAGTAGGTTGAGAGCACAAAAGGAAAAAGACCAAGCTTTCACAAACTCAGCATTTGTACATATCTCAAAAGAAATGATTCTATCTTAGGTATCTATAGAAGGAATTCATCAATATGCCAATATTAAGAATAAACAAGTTCAATTAAAAGACCATTTAAATATTTGAAGAAAGGAGTTATGCAACAAAACAAATACATAAACATCCTACCATAATACTGCATCAGATTTAAAGTTACAGAGAACAGGAAACAGAATTTAATTTTGTACAAATTCCATGCTTAAGATTGACAAGACATTCAGAACAAAGTTGGTCAAAGGTGAAGTCAATACCCAAGGCCTCTTTCTCTAACAATCTGTTCCCAAACTATCTCAAAATTGTGATCAGGTCTTTTGCTTCAGATGCTTCAGTGCTGTGCTTAAGATAAGAAGGCTGCAATAATGCCACAGTTGCAGAAAATGCAGTCTTTGGCCCAATGGCTACATCTTTGCTTTTCTAAGAAATAGAGAGAGAGGAAAAAAAATACCACAAAGTATACTGAAATGAAACAAAATCTACCTAAAAGATAAGCTCTAGGAAAGGACAAAACTTGAGTCAAATAAGGAGCATTTTACATATAGGCCCTTGGAAGAAATCTGAAAGCGCAGAGACGGAAAAAAGGAGAGGCTGGGGGTGGGGAGAAGGCAGGAAATTGCCAAGAAACTAATAATTTTCATCTCTGAGCAAGATAAAATGTGAACAAAGATATGCCAGGCATTAGGACATTGGCAGCAAAATGGAGGCTAGGCAACAGGCAAAGAGAATGGAGAGAAATGTTGAATGGCTTCAGAGATATCCAGAGCTAGGGCTTGGATAGGATGTTGTGTGTAACATGCTCAATGAAGAATCTGGAGAAGAACTTTGCACAAAGGGAGGACCTAAAAGCCAGAAGTGAAATGATTCCATGGGAAGACTATAAGCCTTCCCCTGACTGTAAAGTTCCCTCTCAGAACCACTGCAGCACTCCCAGATACTTACAGCAATTATCTACGCCAGCACAACTGTGCCTCCTTGGGAAGAACCCAGAGATCCACCTCTACTGCTAAGGAATATGGGTGCAGCAGAAGCCCAAGAAGACACCTGCCCCTTTGCAGAAGTCAAATATAATGGTAAAGAACCAAAGCACTATCATGAACTGGGACCCAGGTACTTCCTTCATTTGCTAGATAGAAGTAGAGGAGAACAAGAGAGAAAACAAACGAACAGTGGTTCTTAATCGAACTCCAAGAACAAACTTGTTTAGTAACCACTTTTCTTCCTACCCTCATCTTTTTGGCTTCCAAACTCAAGATACCATACAGGAACAGTAAAAATGATCAATTCTCTCCAGTAGAAATCCCCCTACCAACTGGCTTTAAGAGAAGTCATTCTAATAATCCTAACCTCAAATGGAACTTTGACCTTCAGCACCTTTTCAACAATGAAAGACTGAATATTCCCATGACAAATTAAACAATTTATCTTAAATATCAAATTAAAAACTTCTGCCTCACTCCCTTTTTTAAAACATACACACATTCCTAAACTTAATATTACTCTGGTCAGTTTTACATGTATATTTATGGTGCTGGAGCCCTTAATCAGACTTAGAGGAGGATTCCAAGTGAATGCCATAGTACATGGATATAAGACAACAGATCTCATGGGTTTTTTTGGTGGGGGGTGGAGGGGTGAGTGGGAAAATCAGGTCTTTCTTCCTGTTCTTGAGGAGACATAGTTGCCCTTGAGCAGAGGAGCCCTCCCAGTGGGCCACAATTCAGGGAACAACTACTTCTCTGCATTTGCTACCTTTAAAGCCCAGACAGTTGCTACTCAAGTTCCAAAGACCACATAAATTTATATAAATCATTTCTTCCAAGTTGTTCAGGATAGGCCATTAGGTTAAGCAAAGTAAATGGAATCAACCACAAAAATAAACCGTGGTGCCCCAACTAAAAACCTTGGTTACTTACTGGCAAATATATACATCTCCAGCAGTATCAGTTTTCCTTAGATCAAACAATTTAGGAGGTCAAAAAATAAAGAGGCCAAAATATAAGTATTTACAGAACTGCTTGTGGCGAATGTCTTCAAACGTGGAACAGAATTCCATGTATTTGGGGTAGACTGTAGTGCCTAAGTTTCCTTATTCCAGCTCTCTAGCACAAAGCCATGTGTCTCAAGATCAAATACAAAAATTTTTTTTTTCAAATGCTAGCTGCTGATTTTTGGGGGGCAGGGGGAATCAAGGGAGAAGAACACTATCTTTTAGCCTGGAAAAAACTGGGAACTCAAAAGTTCATCAACAGGAGAATGGATAAACACTGTAGTATATTCATACGATAGAATAACATGGATGAATCTCAAGAACAAGCTATGCAACAGAAACCATAGATAAGAAAGTACATACATTAGGTATGATACACATATAATACTCCATTTCTTTTATTTACATGATGTTCCAAAATAGGCAAACTTATCCTATGAATGACAGAAATAAGATATATAGCTGTCTTACTTTAGGGTAGGGAAACAGGAAACTTAGAATCTGTAGTTTACTGTACAGAAATTATACTCCAATAAAAAATATTGGAAAAAACTTACACTCATGTGCACTTAAGGCACTGGAAAACAGATGAGGGCATGGGAGACAAAAATTTGTTTGGGCATCCCATTGAAGAATTTTGCCTTGGGTGGGGAAGGGATACAATTAAAGAGTTTTGGGGAGAGGGGTGGCACATAACTGCAATTTTTCCTAAGCTACTTTCCATGTTGGCCAAAAGTACATAGTAACTCCCACCATAACAACTACCTGGGATAAGGAGATAAAAGAACTTTACCTTAAATAGATTGTGGCTTTCAAATGCAGGTGGAGTTGAGCTGCTTTCCTTTCCAGCCCTAATAATCCATGTAATGACCCAAATGAAGCTTGTGAAGGTAGCCGAAGTGGAAAACTATAATGTGTCAACATTTGTAAGACTCTTACATATGTTATGTGAATGAGGTGGTGAGGAACACCCAGACCATGTGGACTACAGAAAAACATCGATACCATGGAACAGCAACTACTACAGTCCTTTGCAGCTTAGAAGCTACATATGACTAATACTATGACAGAGTATTAATGCTGTGGGTCTAGATTTTTACTATTTCTTCATTTTTGTTTGTGCTTCATTAGATCCAGCCCCCTTGGCATTTAAGATTCAGGAAATCCTTAATGTAATGCTCTTGATTAACTCCATCAACCCACTAAATAAGCATTTATTGACTGATTACCTACTATATACAAAATGACTGGGATATCCTGTTGAATGAGATATTGTCTCTGCCTTAGAGAAGCATAGAGACTAGGGGGGAAGCCATCAGAATATATGAAAAATTTTAACAAAACTGTTAGGAGAACACAAAAGATCAACTTCCCCTCTGGAGGTAAAAGGAAAGGTTCCTTTAAGCATAAGACATTTGAGCTGGACTTGCAGGAATTTGGTAGATGGAAAAGAAGCAGCAAGATAATTTGGGGATCGGGATAAATACAGATAGAATAGTGACACATGATATCCCAAGAAAAGCATGGAGAGTGAAGACATACGAGGGCTTTAGAAAATGTCAATTCATCACGACAGCTTAAAATCTGGGCATGTTAGACAAAAGGTATAAGATGTCCAGGTAGAAAAGTTATATACAGATGAATGTACACAGCTTGACTTAAAACCACCACCACTATTCACATTTAAGAAATTCTTCCCTTGTTTGTAGCCAGGAAAGGGAACCCCAGCCCAGCAGGTTGGCTGACAATTAAGGGTGTGGCAATGAAGCACTAGGATCTGACTCCTTTGCAAATAAACTCTTGCTTTCTTTCAGGGTATCTTCCTTCTCCAGAAAGAGAACATTTAATTTAAAACAGAAGATGCTGCTAGACGAAGGCAGGTTTGCCTTCTCAGACAAGGGTAATACATCTGCCTAAGAAAGCAACATTACTTAGTAGTTAATGCCTTTCCTTCAAAAAAACCCCTCATAGCAACAGACTCATTATTTTCTAGAGTTCCAGAAGGGCATACCTGTTTTGGTGTCTAGATCTCTGCTTCTGCTGTCTACTCCACCATAATCTTCTCAAGTTCCAAATCACCCTTTGAGATCAGCTCAAACCCATTTATATTCACCCCTAAAATGTTCATGCTTTTCTCAAAACTACTTATCTATACACCAAGAACACTTATTAAATGAGTGAATGTGACCGTCCAGAGGGATCACACCCACTTCTAGCATGAAAGTGATTAAGAGTTACAACTAAATAATTGCACTTCATCCCTTACACGCAAACACAGTAAGCTCAAAGAACCCAGTGGACTACCTACCAGTAATCTTTAAGCTCACTCCATCCCTATCTCACCATCCAGGTAATCAATTTTAATGTAGAACAAACCTCAAATAAATGGAAATTAGAAGGAAAATTTACTGAGCCTGGTTATAATCATACAGGAGTACATTCCAAAGCCTTCTGATTTATCTGGAATGAACAGGTATTAATCAAATGACAAAAATAAAGACCAACCAACAACAAATCCCAGTATCTCTTAAGAACTTCTTAGGAGACAGCTTCAAAAGTGCCATGTGTTTCATATGTGCTTCCTTATGGAAAACAATCAAGCAGTTGATGACGTGGAATACCAAATCAATAAAGGGAAAATAAATCCTGAGGAAGGCCCTTGAACTTAATATACTGAATTCTGATTCAATCTCATGAACAGTTTTAAGAAAGATAGCTTGCTAAGGCAACCAAAACAATTAGAAACACCAAAGCACAAATGACACACAAAGGTCAAAGAAAGAAAAACTACACACATGTAGGGCCGGAAGAACCTTACAACTGGATCTAATCCAATTCCCTCATTTTTATAGACGAAAACGACATGCTCAATATCACAAGGCTAGAGAACCTGTCTTGTGAACACTTACTGCTGATTAGGCTCAGTTTCATTCTGCTGGGCAGAATTAAAGCTCTGCATGGCCTGTACTTCCTCTTCCTCCTCATCCTCACTAGAGGCCTCTTCTGCAGCATGATTAGACCTTGGGGGAGGAGCAGTGGCAGTGCCATCTGCCTTCTGGATTGATGGCTTCTGACAGATGTATTTAGGGTCTCTTCCAAGGTTACAGATTTCCTCAAGTAACTGAAAGGCACAGGAAGTAAGATTATTTATCAGTAATTAAGGAACAGGGGGATGACTAACATTTTTGGAGCACTTTCTATGTGCTATACACAGAAATGCCAAAACATTTTATGTACATGTTATATACACCATTCCTGGTGTGTAGTCATTAATTTCACTTTACAAAACAAGGAAACTGAAGTCTTGTGAAGTTAAATAACATCTTCAGGGTCACATGGCTGTTAAGTGATTGACTGATCTGATTCCATGTTCTGATTCACCAAGCACCAGTAACTCATATACTAGTTTCAACAATCTTAAGAGGCAAGACAGGGCTAGTACATGTGAAAAAAAAAAAAACAAACCCAAACTAAAACCCAAAAAATCAAGCAACAAAGATCAGAAATGGCAATATGCTTTTACAAACAGAAGCTAAGCCTTGGCAACTTCCTAATATTCTATATAAGACAGCAATACTTAAGTGACTTTTGGGGAGGGTGAAGGGGGGAGACTAACCCAAGGACTTGGATAAAAATGAGGCAGACATAATCCTCTTATAGGCATAGTCCAAGAATCTAAATGACCTCCAGTAGGCCAAACCTTCTCCTAAAAACTCCCACTTCACTGCTCTCTCATGCCCATGGTCAAAGCCATATCACTTCCCACCTTAATGATCGCAGTCGTTGCATCTGTTTTGAGGGTGGGCTGATGTCTCATGAGCTCATCAACAGCACTCCCCAGGTTGGATGCAGTATCCCCTTTAAAGCAAAAAATGGAACTGTCAGAAAGACTGAAGAAGACAGAGCTTGAGCTATTTTCTGTGCCAATGTAAGAAGGAAAGAAGAAATTGAGCTGGTTGTTATGATTTTCTAATGTCATGCTTTCTTGAACGAAATCACACCAACTTCTGCAACCAAACCACTGGGAAGGAAGAAGGAAACTTATCAGTCTAGTAAACATATTTTAAAGTGTGTACTACATTCCATCCTAATAATCTTTACTGTCAGGGTCTGAACTAGCACTGTCAGGTGAGAAAAGAAGCATAAGCCATTAATCCTCTGATTGCCCCAGTAATGAATGATAGTGGCTAGAATGCTACAGTGGTAGCTGAAAGCACAAAGCACATTCTTGAAAACTCGATTTTTTCTGGAGTCCTACCTTCTTGCTATGCTTCAATGATCTGCTCTCAAATACACTGAGAAGGAAATCTATTCATTTGTGACTGACTATCTTAGGGACTTGGATATTAGAACACAGGACTGTGAGGATCATCATCTTGTGACTGTTGATCTGTATGTGTGACTCCATATCTCCTATTGCTGTAAATGGTGGACCTGAAAGTCTCCTGCTGGTACTCTAATACCTATTTCTCACCAGCACCATGAAAGTACATTTAATAGTGAATTGTTGAGAAGCAAGGAAATATATTATGAATTACCTGTAATAGAATGTACAGTGATAAATGCCATTAAGCTTAGCACACCTAGCCAGAGAAATGAAGTGAAATCAAGGAAGGGTTTCCTTGCCAGTAGGTGGCTTGATAATCACCTAAACCTTGGCACAACAGCAAACCAATTATTTATAATAAGATAAATCCCTGGTGATTTACCAAGAGGATCAGAACTCCTCCTCCTCCGCATTGCTGGGAGGTAATCTGGAGACAGAAGAACTTTGAAGAGACGTTCAAAAGGCTGACATTGTACAAATGACTGAAGACCTCGGGCATTCAAGCAGAGTGCACTGAATACATTTGGGAGAGAGCCAAGGACTTCACGGGTAGCAGGAACCTAGGGAGAAGATAAAGTGAGCTTGAAGACATCTGAAAGAGTCCACGTGTAGACATTAGGAAACTGGCCAGGGGTACTGCACAGAGATAAAAAGGATCCTGATAACCAGGTCTCAATTAGTTTCAATACTACACAAAGTAGATAAGAGAGGATTTTCATGCCATAAGACTGCTTTTCAAGTCTATGTGTATTCATGTTTCTGTATTTTGTTTTCACAAACAAAATAAGGGGTATGCATGGAGCATTTTTTACAGAGCAGCAGAAAGAACTCACATCTTTGATGAGCAGTGCATGCAGCATGACATCAGTCAATCCATTGTCCTGGAGTGAGGAAAGCAGTGATGGTTCTTGAAATACAAACACAGTCACCACTTCAGTAGCTAAAAAAAAAAGATGAGAAATATAAGAAACTTAGGGAAAAACTCCAAAGGCTCAAACAAAACAAAAAAGAGAACTTAATGTACAAGAATTTAATGCACGTGCTTACTATGAAATAAAAGTTCTTAATAATGCTTATCAGAGATTGATCACTATTAGGAATTTAGTGACTTATCCTTAAAGATTTGTATGGGGCAATGTACAGGCATGACAATTATAGTCAATAATACTGGACTGAGTAGTAGAAATAGCTAAAAGAGTAGATTTCAGGTGCTCTCATCACATTAAAAAAGGTTAACTATGTGAGGAGATAATGTGTTAGTTTGTTATCTTATTAGCTTGACTACAGAAATCATTTCACTATGTATATCAGATCATGTTGTACACCTTAAATATATACAATTAAAATATATATATAAATAAAACCTTCCAAATTTAAGATTTTTATGAGCATATTTATGAGTGAGGTTAACTTGTTTTTTCAATTGTAATATGTACCATATAACCTCCTTTATCTTTCCTTTGTCACTGCAACTCATTCAATTTGAATGGCTGCATATTGTTCCACTAAATACATACATCACCATATATATAAACCAGTCCATAATGGTGAGAATTGATAAACCTAAATATATATCTTTTTTTGTCTGCTTAAGCAGGAAAAAAACACAAGATGGGTATGTATGGGTATGCTGGGTTAAAGTGAATGTAAACCTACTGATGAAATGGACAAAATGTCTTCTAAAAAGCCCTTTCAGCAACTTTAAAATACCATCAGCAATGTGAAGAGCCCTTGGGTATTAATCTGATCAATTTTTGACAACATTTAGAAATGCACCATAAAACTACTATCAATGCTTCTAGAACATGGCAAAAACTCTACTCAGAGGGAACAATACAGCATTAATGCATTAATTAAAAAGTAACCAAAATCGAAGCTAGAAGAAATCAACAGAAAAAGCAGAATTTAGTGAAACTATAAGCAAAAAGCACAAATAAGTAAAACCAGTAAGCAGTCCTCTGAAAAGACTGAAAAAGTTTACAAACTTATGGGAAATCAAATAAAGAGAGTAATACACATTAGCAATGAAAACAGGATTTAACTGGATACAGAACAAAAAATTATTTTATAAACTATGTTAACAATGAAATGCAATGCTTTTTAAAGAAAATGTCGTAAAAACTGACCCTCAAGAAATGATAGCAGGGGGAGGGTATAGCTCAGTGCCTAGCACGCACAAGGTCCTGGGTTCAATCCCCAGCACCTCCATGGAAAAAAAAAAGGAAATAAGTAAACCTAATTACCTCCTCTTGCCAAAAACAAAACAAAACAAAAAAACCCAACAACAACAAAACAAAAAACTGGATTTTCTGGTCAAGATGGAGTGGTAGGACCACAACCTCGCCTCTCCTCCTGACTATAACGAAACCACAACTGACTGGTAGACAACCATTGAAAAGAACACTGGAACCTAGCAAAGAAGATCATCTTCAAATGCAAACATAAAGAAGGAACCACAGCAGGACAGTAGGAGGGGGTGTGCTTGATATATAATTGGGCCCCATTACCCCCCAGGTAGGTGACCCACAGACTGAAAAATAATTAAGTTGCAAAGTCCCTCCCACAGGAGTGAGAGTTCTTAGCCCCACGTTAGGCTCCCCAGCCCCAGGTTCTCATACTGGGAGGAAGAGGAGATCCCAGGACATCTGGTTTTGAAGGCCAGTGGGGCTTAAGTCCAGGAGCCCCCTGGGACTGGGGGAAACAGCGACTTCACTTTCTTGGGAAGCGTACACAGAATCTCACGTGCACCAGGTCCAAAGGCAGAGGCAGTGATTTCACAGGAACCTGGGCCAGACCTGCCTGCTGGTTTTAGAGTCTCCTGGGGATGTGGGAGATGGCTGCAGCTCACCCAGGGGACATAAAAGCTGGTGGTGGACATTCCGGCAGTGTTGATCTACATGAGCTTTCCTGGAGGCTGACATCTTGATTGGATCATTAGCACCAAGAACTAGCCCCACCCAACAGCCTGTAGGAAAGCCTCAGGCCAAACAACATACAGGTGGGAACACAGCCACACCCATCAGCACACTTCCTAAGCCACATAGGCCTCTAGACAAGTCCCTATCCACTGGAGGTCCAGGACTAAGCTTCACCCACCAGTGGGCAGGCACCAGCTCATCCTGCCAGGAAACCTGCATAAGCCTCTAGTCCAGTCTCATCCACCAGGTGCAGATACCAGAAATAAGAAAACAACAATCCCAAAGCCTGTGGAAGGAATCCACAAACAAAGGCCAGACTCTACATTAGGACTGGCTGGACCCTGGTCCTTGGTTGACAAGAGAGAAGTGTACTGCTGCGATGCACAAGACATCTCCCACAGAGGGTCACCTCTCCAAGGTTGAGAAAAGTAACTAACTTACCTAAAAATACAAACAGAAAGATAAATATGAGTTGGCAAAGGAATATCTCCCAGGCCGAGGCACAAGATAAAATCCCAGAAGAAGAAATATGTGATGAGGAGATAGGCAATTTACCTGAGACTTTAAAGTAATGATGGCGAAAATGTTCAGAGAACTCGAGAAGTACAGATGCACAGAGTGAAGTTTTTAGCAAAGAGTTGGAAAATATAAAGAATACCCAAACAGAGTTGAAGAATAAAATCACTGAAATGAATAACACACTAGAAGGAACCAAGAATAGACTAAATGAGGCAAAAGAACAGATCGATGAGCTAGAAGATAAATTAGTGGAAATCACTACCACAGAACAGAAAAAAGAAAAAAGAATGAAAAGAAACAAGGACAGTTTAAGAGAACTCTGGGACAACATGAAGCATAGTAATATTCTCATTACAGCGGTCTCAGAAAGAGAAGAGAGAGAGAAAGGACCTGAGAATATTTTTGAAAAGATAATAACTGAAAACCTTCCCAACTTGGGAAAGGAAACAGTCAACCAAATCCAGGAAGTGCAAAGTTCCACACAGGATCAACCCAAAGAGGAACACACCAAGGCACATAGTCATCAAATTGACAAAAATTAAGGATAAGGAGAAAATATTAAAATTAGGAGGAGAAAAGCAACAAATAACATACAAGGGAACTCCCATAAGGTGATCAGCTAATTTTTCAGCAGAAATTCCACAGGCCATAAGGGAGTGGTGCAATATATTTAAAGTGATAAAAGGGGAAAACTTACAACCAAGAATACTCTATCCAGCAAGGTTCTCATTCAGATTTGATGGAGAAATCAAAAGCTTCACAGATAAACAAAAGCTAAAAGAAGTCAGCACCAGCAAACCAGCTTTACAACAAATGTTAAAGGAACTTCTCTAGTCATCAAACCACAAGAAAAGAGAACAAAAAGGAAAGAGAGAAAAAAAAAAACCTAGAAAAGATTGTTTTGGCAGTTCGGGATCTTTTATGGTTCTACACAAATTTTGGGATTGTATGTTCCAGTTCTGTGAAAAATGTGAGGACTTTGACAGAGGCTGCACTGAATCTGTAGATTGCTTTGGGCAGTACAGCCATTTTGATAATGTGGACTCTTCCAAGAGCACAAGATATCTTTCCATTTCTCTGTATCACCTTCAATTTCCTTCATCAATGTTTTACAGTTTTTAGAGTATAGGTAACCCCCTTGGTTAAGTTTATTTCTAGGTATTTTGTTCTTTTTGATGCAATAGAAATGTTTATGCCAGTTACAAAATTCTGGTTTTTGAAGCGGAAAAAAGAAGTGAATGAAGGTCTGCAAATGCAAAATATCCTTCTTATGGGTGAGCTGTATTCCACTACATATATACACTGCATCTTCTTTATCCATTCATCTATTGATGTGCACTTACGATGCTTCCATATATTAGCAATTATAAATAATGTTGCTGTTCACAGCAGGGTGTATGTATCTTTGTGAATTAATTCTTATTTTGTGGTTGGCTTTATTCCTTTGATAACTATGTAAGTTTTAAAAAAAAGCTAAAGCTCTAAACATTCTTAGAAACAATGAACAGTACATATATGTAAATTTAAAAATACGTGCAGTATATTATGTATATATTTGCATGCAATACATTGTATATGCACAAACTGTAACAATCCTACCTAATAAAACTGAAAAATAAACAAACAAAAAACAAAACAAAACAAAAAACTACCAAGTAACAGAAAGGAACCAAGCCAAACAGTTTTAAATGTGTTATTAAACCTTCTAGGGGCAATTAAACAAGACTTCTTAACTCATTTAATGAGATTTTTAAAACTTTGATTTTAGGCTGCTCCTCTCGCTCCCTTCTCTTTGGAGACGGCCCCCACTCTGTCTATGGAGTGTGTATCTACTTTTATTCTAACCCGAGCACCCAACCTCCACACCTCGTGGCCTTTCTCTCATCTTCTAAAACAGCCTACACTCTATGTACTATGTATCTCTCTAAATTAATCTACCTTTAGTCAAAAAACAGAAGAAAACAAACAAACAAACAAAACCTTTGATTTTAAAACCTGACAAAGGTGCATGCACATATAATATCCATAGACCATGTATAAAAAAACTTGTAATACAGATACCTGAGATCTAAAAGAAATCAGGATTTTCAGTTCAAGACTGAAACAGAGCACCTCTCATCTATTCCAAATGCCACTGAAATGGCAGATATATGACAATTAGTGGGACCGACAGTTGTTAATGGTTTTTGTGATTTCTGATAGCTATAAACTTATGGAAAATTTAAGTCCTTTTCCGGGTTTCTACTGGTATTTGACAGACCCCTCCATAGATTTTCATCTGTGCAAATGTCTAAATTCTAAGGAGCTACTAAAATTGAGTATTCATAAACTGAAATTAGTGTTTATTAGAGATTACTAAGACATTCAATCTGTTATTTTAAGGAGGTCTAACTATAATGCTATGTCATAATGCTACCGTGCAACAGGGATAGTTTAAACCCTCTTTTAGAATTAACAGATGATTAAGAATTAGAGTTCTAAAAAGGATACACAAAAACTAATTAGCTCCAGATGGGACTAAGCAACTAATTCCTAAAAGAGCTACAATAACTCTCAAAAATTTATGATTAAAATAAAATTCTAGAATCCACTAACTCCATAAAATAGCAATAATCTGTTAAGACATACAGTCTCTTAAAAATAAGGAAATAGCTGGCAATTAAAAACATTTATAAAAAAATAAAAAATTTGATAATGCAATAGGCATCTTGAAAGATTACACAGAGAAATTCTCTCAGAAAATGACATGAGAGCAATATGGCAGTCTTATTAGCCACACAGTAGGGTTTCCAGAAGAGAATATGCAAGTTAAAAGGAATTTTCCTGAAGCAGGAAAAAATATTGAGAGTTTTAAAAGGGCCTGACCAAGTGCTATGAGGGAACACTGAAAAGAAATAGAACTAAATACATCCTGGTAAAATTTGTGAGCTTCAAGGATAAAGAGAAAATTAAGTTACCTACAAAGGACCAAGAATCAGTTTAACATGATGGTTATCTACAATATGTAACATAAAAGGACAATGGAGAAACACCCACAAAATTCTGAAAGAAAAGGAAGTATCACCCTAAAAATTACCTAAAGATGTAGTCCAACAAAATTTAAAAATGAATCAAAGAGAAGGAAAAGTCAAGGATTACTAAAAAAGAGAAAACAAAGAGAATGCTGAAAAAGAAGTGAAGGCAGGCTAAAGGTCTTATTTTGTCCAGTTTAGCAGAAGACAGGATAAGAAATTTTAAGTTTAGATGTTGATAAAATATAAGGATAATCGTTACAAAAAAGGCATTAAGAAAATTAATGTAAGATTCAGAATATGAAAAAAAGCATTAACATAAAACACAAGACTTCAGAAAAAAGAAAAACAAACACACTAGAGATCACAAAAATTATGTCTCCTATAATAAATGGGCACCTCCAGCATGCCAAGGCCTGTAGACCACAGGTCTGAAAATATCATGGAACGTTCTGGCTCTCATTGGCCTGGCAATGCCTCATTTGCTTGGCCTGCATCTGGGATTCTACCACTCCAGCTCAATTCCAAACTCCCTGGGCTCTTTTTTGCCCATGCTGTCACCTCACTTGTTTGGGGTATTCAATCAGCTCAGCTTTCTTGTAAGAAATTATACTCACAACTCCTGTTGGAGACAATGGAATATTGATTTTCAGTCACTTTTGTAATTATTTCTCAAATGCATAAAACTTTCCATCGAAGTCTTGGCGCTAGGCCAGGACTCCCATCAATCGAGCATCCTAGATGATTTCAACATACTTGATAGTGCCACCCTCGATGCTGATACCCACAAATGTTTTAACTGTCCCTAAACTGCTGCCACATCACTCATAACAACTCCAAGGCCCCATGAGCTAAGATTTCCCCTCATACACTTGGCATCAATCACCATCTTTGGTGTAATAGGCACAAGTTTAAGTATTTTCAGTTCTGTAACAGGCTCATCTCATAGAGGCTGCCCAGACAACGGCATAACTCCTGGCCAACCACATAAACCAAACAACTCAAGACTTAGAATCCCTCATTGAGGGAGGCCATGTGGTTGCTATGATAATTGGTAACAGATTAGCATTAAACTACCTACTGTGCATTTCAAGGTGGAGCTTGTGCCTTAAAGGGGACCTCCTGCTGCATGTGGGTTAATATAGGAAAGGTATCCAGAATAGTTTAACAAATAGAACAACAAACTAAAACAGTCAATTATATTACTCCAAGAGATTCTCAGATCCCCATTAATTTCTTTCCCTTGTTGTCGTCTGCCTGGGGTGAAAGGCTCTACACTATCATTTATGGAGCTAAATTAATAATTGCTGGACTGATTATTTTGGGTTGGCTTTCTAAATTTGGTCCCTCTGAAGTATAAGTTTATTTACAGGAAACCTGGGAGGTTGTTATGATAATTCAAATGCCAGGGATGAATTAAAACTTTACAGAAGGAATTTTGACCTCCATTGATGTTTGCTTTTGTGCTCTAAGTCCTGCTTTCTGCATCATCCTGAGAGGGGTCACCTGCTCCTCACCCTTACCCTAACAAGCACATATATCCTCTTGCTGCCTCTTTTAAACTTCTCCTTCATAAAAAAAGGCCTGTGCACTCGCAGTTTCTCTGTTCTGGGCTTTCTTCCAGAGATAGATAGATAGAGATAGAGAGAGAGGGGGCCATCTTTCCCTGCCCCTTGACTTGGGACTTCTCCAACTGTGTAACAAATCTTTCTTTGACCATACCAAAAGACTACTGTCATGAGTTTTTCCACCTGAAAACTAACCTTGAAAGAGAGTCTCTCCATGTCAAGATGGAGCTGCTATAACACAAGGAACATTTCCTCAACCTGATCAAGAGGAACAAATATTCAACACAAAATCTTCTGCTAACCTCAAACTTAGTGGTGAAATACTGAAGCTTTTCCTTCTGTCAGGAACAAAGCAAAGAAGCCCATTCTCACCACTTCTATTTAGCAGTGAACTGGAAATTTTTGCCAGTGTAGTAAGACAAAAATTTTTTAAAAATTAAAACAAAAAATAGAAAGCATAAAGATTATAAAAAAGTAGAACTATGTGCAGACTATGTAGAGCATCTTAATCAACAAATCAATTATGAACTACTAATTTAGCAAGGTCACAGGATACAAAGCTAATATACAAAAACCCTATATTGCTTCAACAAGGGAGTTAAGTATCTAAGTTTGAGTAGCTCAAACGACTCCCTCCAGACACCCCAAAATATTAAAAAAAATGCACGCTACTGATACAAAGAGGCTTTCTTTATTTTTATACCTCCCACTAAATTCTTTACAGTTTTAAGGATAATTCTAGAAACCTACATATCTTATGTATTATCCTGTTTATGTATGGCACTCAGTAAGTGCCAGTTAATAAAAACAAGATTTTAATAGCAGCAATACTCAACATAGTGATAATGTCAAAATGCAAGGATATCTATAAATAACTGTAAAGTACCCACAGATTCCAAAAACTGCATTTTTCTACAGTGAGAAACAATTTTCTATACTACAGCTTACAGGTCTGACATTCAACTCTAAGAATGGAAACCATTCTGACTGGATTTTCTAGACCAAGGTTAGGGACAACCACTGAATAAAGACATGTTTCTTATCACACTTGCAGCCTAAGTATAGTACAAAAAGCCAAATGTACAATAACAATACCTATTACAAATGATTCACAATATACTACAAATAGATGTCTACTGCAAACTGAATTCTGATCTTTATTTCATCACCAACTAGAAAGATACATAATCACACAGTGGACAAATGTGGATAGTAAAATCCTGCAAGGATATTAAAACACAAAGAACTCTGCCAGGTCATTCCAGCTTGGTATAAACAAATATCAACTCCACTTACCTAGGAGAAAGAGTGATGGGCCATAGTATTCTGCATTGCTGATGATGTGTTTCAGGGAGGTAGGCAGAGAACCATCCATCACTAAGAGAAAAGGAAATATCAAGGAGAATATGATCAGACTGGGAGTATTTTGATGCGTGGGGATGACGGAGCAGTGTATTACACATACCACACTGTGGTTAAAAAAAAAGTCTATGTTGATTCCAATCTAATGGCCCTTACTTGTCTCCTCCTTATATTCTATTTATTCCTTGTCCATGCAATAACCTTTTAACAACAGTAAGTCAAAGAAAAAAGACACAGAGAGACAGAGTCGGGTAGCAGGCTGGAAGTGAACACAAATTCAAAAGCTAGAAAAGGAAAAAAAATGAATCATTATGAAAACAGTTGAACAATCCTTGTATCTAGGAAAAGTGATACTAAAGGACTAACTAAAAGCTATTCAAAATGGCATGGCCTTTTCCTAAAAAGTATGAAAAGGACAAATCCCTGAGAGAGTCAAACACTCTTCCAGAAAGTATCTAGAATCAAATACCATGTCGTATGCCATCTGAGAAAGCAGGGTCTTGAATAGCCTTCTTGAGGAAATTCAACATGGATTTGAGAAGTGCTGCTCGTTGTGGAATACACTGGACTCCTGGCAAGGGAGAAAGAGGATTATACTGGGTTCACTGTTAGAACACAATGAGCAGATACATAAAACCAATTTTTAAGAGACCCATGTACCTACAGTAACACTAGCAGACATTTTAAGTGAGATCTCTGGGTGTTGGGAAGAATACTTACCTAAGCTTTGAAACTGGAAAAAAATAAATCACCAAGGACTACACAAAACTAATACTAAAACTAAAAGCCTAAAGTAAAAAAGAAAAATTATAAAGTAAAAAGATTAAAACTCTCTGAGCCTCAGTTCCTGTTTTGAATATTATCTGCCCTCAATCATGGCTGCTTTGAAAAAATAATCAATGTATGAATAGTTAGAAAACCATAAAATGCTGAGATAAATGTTAATATGAATAAATGAACACCAGAGTGGCAAAATAATACACAGTTTTAAGAAGCAAACCTTCAAATGAACCACGTAAAGCTCCCCACAAAGCACTCTTTTTCACTAGTTTAGTAATTCACTCAGTGTGACAGGCTGTCTATCTATGTGTCTACGCACCAGGACGAGGGCCGGGGCCAGAGGAGATACTAGTGCTGCTGGAGCTTGATGCCCGTAACTCAACATCCAGCCGGTGTTCCATAGAGATGGAAGAACCAGGACTACTTTCCATAGTCACATCTGCAACTGAAGGAAAAGTTATGATAAATTAGATAGAAAAAAAGGCACCAACAAAAGGAATATTGCTTGAGACAATTTTTTCCATAAAGTGAGATGAATGATATCAAAATGCAGAAGGATTAGAATATTGAAACCCAAAATGAAAATACAGTTAACTACTGAACAATTTAAAGGTTAGGGGTGCCAACCCTCCATACAGTTGAAAATCTGCATGTAACTTTACAGTCAGCCCTACACATCTGAGGGTCCACATCAGTGGATTCAACCAAATGTGGATTGTGTAGTACTGTAGTACATATTCACTGAAAAAAATCCACTTATAAGTGGACCTGTGCAGCTCAAACCTGTGTTGTTTGAAGGTCAACTGTACAACCTTTCCACAAATAGAAAGGTATTTAATACAATTAGTTATTCAAGACATGCAAATTTAAAACAATCCTACAAAAAGAAGTTCTTCAATATTTCTTATCTACCAAATTTGGGTGGAAAAAAGGCGGTAAGTAAAATATGCGATTTCATATACTACTGGGGTAGAGCTTTCTTGGAGAGTAACTTAATAATAAATATTAAAGGCATTATGATAATAATACTGAACATATGATATGGAAAAGTGTCTATGATACATTGAATGAACAACGCTAAACTGAACAGTATGTTAATGACGTCATCTTCCTATTTTAAAAAGTGATATACTTATGTCAATATGTATTTGAACACGCATATAAAAAAAAGACCAAAAAGAACTATACCAAAATAGCAGCTATGGTGGGTGGGAAGTGAGTATCCCTTTTACTTTACATACTTGGATATAATTTGAATTAATCGACAAGATTCACAAGTACTTATTAAAATTTATAAAATACAATAAAGCTCCATTAGTAATAAACTACTATTTACTTTTGAAATATTTTCTTCCAGTCTTTTATATACATATACAAACATTCATACACGTACCTACTTATACACGGGAAACACAAGCTTATGGTTTTATAACCTGCTTTTCATTGAATATAAAATTTTCTCTACCAGTACATCATAATCACCTGGATTAGCTGTAAAAACGCAGATTCCTGATCTTCACTTACAAATTTACTAAATCTAAGCACTGTAGACAGGGTCTAAATCTTTAGCAAGCACTTTATTCTTATGCTTACTAAAGTTTGACAACCACTGATTTATAGTGAACAGTGAGTGAGTCTTTAAATTGTCTTCTACACTACACCATTTAGGAGATGTCACATTTTAATCAACACTTGGCTCTGCACCATTAACTCAAATGCCAAGTTGCCCGCTGTAGACTATAGAGATAGAAATTGGGTAATTTCTAGGGACAGCAACATACATAGGTAACTATGTTCACACACACACACAAAAAAAAAAAGAGAGAAAAAAAGAATGACAACCTATGGATATTTAGTGTCAAGAATGAAAGCGTTATAAATCCTAATACCTTTATCATTAGCATAACAGATACATGTAATGACATCTTAGGTCATCAAGATAAGAACAATTTAAATTCTAAGAAAGCTATTTTGTGCAACAGTTCTTAATTTTTGGTACTATTATTAAGAACTATGCACAGTGGGGGAGAGGGGCAGGGAGGTTTTTAAAAAGGACATACACGATGCACCTGGAGAATATTTGGTCTTCTAGCTTTCCGATTTTATGTTTTAAAAGTTGTCCTCTACCCAACTTTTTCACCTCTCCCTTCCCTTCTCAAAATAGCCAGATAGTTTCAGAGTGTCCCATTTTAGAGTCTACACTCTGTATCTTTCCCTAACACATATTTAAACACCTACGATGTATCAGGCACTGTTGGAGAAACAAACAGTATCCTGATTTCATGGAGTTTACATTTTAGTGGGAATAAGAAGATAATGAACCGATAATTAAGAAAACAGCTAGTATGTCTTGAAATAAAACCGATTAACACCATGGAGTGACTGTAGGGCTCTACTGCAGCTCTACCATCTGCTTCACTTTCCATCTCTACTCCCAACAATTGTTTTGTTGCTGAAAATATATTCTCAAGTCAGTTGTGCACTTTAAAATTTATAAGGAAGAATGAAAACTGAGGTTGGATGACAGGAAAATGTCAAGCACAAAAATATTGACTTAGTAACTATTAATTACCATCCATATCAGTTTCCATTTCTTCTCCTTCTTGTGTAGTACTGGGTCTCTGGATCTTTGGCTTGATCACAAATGGACATTCTTTTCGGCACAAATCTACTTCATGCTACAATCAAGGGGAAAACAATAAGGTAATCTTACATGTATATACCAGGGATTAAAAAGAATTACAACGAAAGAATGTCACAGGCAGCTTACAGAATTGGTTTCTAAAAACAAAAGGAATAAGATCGCTCTTTAGGGTTATTAGGATAGTTCCCAGGCTCAGATCTCACCACGCATAATAATACCTCAAGTCTATAAATGAAGATAGAAAGTCCACTATGAGATTGAAAAGCTGCCATGTCCAGGTTGGTGATGAGGTCAACTACTCTGACGGCTCTGGTGACAAATGTTATCTGGTCCTGTTCATCGCCTAGAAACTTTATGACCTATCAGGGAGAGAAAAAGAGATAAAACCAATCAAATGAAAAGACACGAAACTGTAAAAAAACGTGCTCCTTTGGAAACAATGCAGTCTAAGGTCTCAGGGAGTCAGTACAGTACAGGAGAAACATGTGTTTGATTCTTGGTGCTTGCCAAATGACAGTTCTATCACTTCTGGCAATTAATCTTCTGAGGTATTAGGGACATGAACTACTTTTCAGGATTAAGCTGGTGCCCAGTATCCAGCACATAGGAAAACATATCCCCACTAAGGTCATGATAAGACGTGGCAATGTCTTAATTAGTACCCAGGGCCTCCTATCATATCATGCTGGAAAATAATCAATTCTTAATAATGGAAATAGCTGCTCTTAAAAGTTGTTAATGAGATAACCGGAAGGCCAAACTTGAGAAATTAAGTATAACATTTTCTGGGTAAGCGTTCTTATGCTAACTGCTCTCACTGTGAACCATTTCAAACTTGCAACTCTACACTCTCTTTTAGTTGACTTCCCACAAACATATTTTTTAAAGTAGAGTACCTTCAATAAAGCTTCCATCATTCCACAGGAGACCAAGGCTTCACCACCAGCATCATAGCTGGCCAGATGGTATAAAAAAGAGAAGAGAGCAGTGGCAAACTGGTGAGGGTATGGATCCATGGAAGGATCTAAAAGGGAGATTGGGAGAGGACAGAAAGAGTAAGATCAGAATTTGCTGTTAAGTTGGCAGGATATTAAACAAAAGCAGACAAGATGAAGGGTAGGGTTCCTCCTGGTGCCTAGGATAATAACCATCAAAACTTACCAATCATGGCCTGGATACAGTTCCGCACAAGTACAGGCAAAAACCCATGGTAAGAGGCAGTTCCAGTACAATCAATAATACTGCTGAGTTTGGGAGTTCTCTCCAAGTGGACAATTGATGTTAATGTTCGTAAAGAAGCAGCTTTAATCTCCTGTGAAAACAGAAGGTAAACGTGGGATGTTTTAAATAAGAAATACATGACCAATCCAAGTTGCTAATACCCCAAACTCTAAAACTTAAGTCATTTTACTGGTAATTGCTTGGGGTAGATGGAGGTTTGTTGAGAATAACACTGAAAACCCAGCATTTGTTAACTCTGCACCTAAATATTCAAAGAGGAAGAAGTAAAAGGGCCAAGCTTCCTTCCCTCCTGGGGTTCATTCAAAACCTCTGGGAAAAACCAAAAGGAAAATACATGTAAGTCTGATATACACAGGAGAATACTAATAAATACTTACCATAAGCTGCTTATCTGTTATTTGAAGGACATCTACCAACTCCTCTATCAACCCATTATACAAGATACTGTTTGCTGACTCCTGCAAGGCATTGGAATACACTGCAAAAGGAGAAATAAACACTTTAAGCAAGAAGGCAGTGGTCAAGCCACTGCCTAATGACAAAACCTTTTGGCACCTACTGGTTCTGGGGAAGGACTCCCTTCCCATCAGCACTGGAGGGCAGAATCACTGAATTCTAGAGGACTGGATCAAATATAATGATAAGCTCCAAATACCCACCAAACTGACCAATTCTCCTATTAATGGTATCGACTGTCTTGAGCAAGGATTTTCAAGAATAAAAGTATGAAAAGATAATAAAGAGTTAATTTTTTATAACATTATTACTTCAAAACTATTATGCCTTGGACTCCATTTTAGTCTCTCCATGTGTTTCTATTTTTTTACACAAAACACACAAGCTATAAAGAACAGAATTTATGGACTACTGTAGATTAAGTCAGAAATTTGTATGACACTGAAGTAAAACTTGAGAATACAGGTAATCCACTTCCAATGAATCCTACACGGAGGTAATATTGAACGTAGTCTCCCGAAGTACTAAGTAATGGGATTTGAGTACATTTGTTAAAAACTGAATGTGCTAACCCACTAACACACCAGAAGTTATGCTAGTTACGAGTAAAAACAGAATAACAGGAATTTCAAGGACCTACTATATAGTATAGGGAATTATATTCAGTAACTTTTAATAACCTATAATGGAAAAGAATCTGAAAAAGAAAAAAAAATCTATGTATGTATAACTGACTCCTTTGTTGTACACCTGAAACTAATACAACATTGTAAATCAACTATATTTTAATTAAAAAAATTACAAACTTCACTTTAAGGAACTCATAGTTTAAAAGAACAGAAAAACAAGTAATAACATAATAAAGAATAGTAACATTAATAGCAGCTACCATTTTATACCTTTTATGTGCCAGGCCTGTACTTTAGGGGTTTTCATTTAATCCTCAGATCAGCCTATAAAATACATACTATCCCAATATTAAATGAAGAAACTAAGGCCAAAAGGATAAACATATGCTTAATAATCTGCAGAATCAGGGTGAAAGCCTAAGACTGATTCCAAAATCAGTGTTTTCCACTCTATCACTCTACAGGAAAAAGTAAAATGCATAGTATCGACTATTTAATGAATCCTTTCTGATTTATTTCAAAATTATACTCCTATAGAAGAGGAAGATGAAATGGGAAGAGGGAAAACAGGGCCCACTGGGAGATGGCTACCTGAACACTCATTTAAAACAAAAGACCAAAATAAAAATTAAATCTATATATGTCAATAAGCATCATTCTTTCTGATCCAACATTAAGGAGTCCGAGAATGATGAATATGGTGAACACTAGGAATGCTGGCAATTGTACAATTTCACTTGTCACCTAGGTAACTTTAATAAGCCTCATAGCAACAGACAGTTGAAGTTCAAAGGAAATCAAATCTAAACTGCCTAACCAGGGCCTGTTAATTATACCTTGTTGTTCTCTTACCTAATATAGATATTGCATGCAGCCTGGCCTGAACAGCCTGTAATCGCTTCCTGTGATTAGAAAAGCCATGGGCCAGCCGTATGTGTGTAAATAACAGCATCTGTAAAGACATTAAGACCTAAATTAGGACACCAATGGAAAAGGTGAGTATACTTTCTGGGGGCTAAACCTTACCCATTGGGCTACTTGGTTTATTTTTGCTATTTGTGATCAAAAAGAACAGTTCCATTTTGAGGTCAGATGACAAAATGGGAGGGACAAAGGCTCACAGAATCCTAATATCCTAACATAAGCCAAGAACTATACTGGAAGGTGACAAACTGGAGACACTTTGGCAAGAGTTCTGATTATCATTAATCAAATTAAATATTTGATCACCACTACAATGAGCAGAAAAAAATAATACAACTAAATGTTTTCTCCTTTGGTATCCAAAGTGTTGAGCTGCCACCACTTCTTAGATACTCATGGTGAATAAGGCAGCTTATATTTTCTTCAAACTCTCATAAGGACTGAGGAAGTCAGTTAATTGTTGACCTTACTAAAGGTGAGAAAGGTGAGGAAATTAAGGCCCACAGAGGCTAATCTGCCCATGGTCTGACTCCATTCTTTTTGCTATGCTATCTCCTAGCTCCCGCACATATAATTGATCCATATGGCTAACAACCACATGTTTTAGATATTTTTAAGACATATCATACCTGCTTATCCTTAGGAATGCTGTACATTTTGGTAAGAGATTCCATGATTTCAGAAGGGCTTTCTGAAATCTACATTAGAAAAAAAAACATTTAAGAACAAAAAGTGAACCAAATGTTAAGAAATCAGCCAATAGTCAAAGATTCCCCCTTACCTTGTCAAGTTGCTCTATGTGAATATAGTGTAGTGTGTTACTAGTTGTCTGAAATTAAAAAGATAGGAGAGTTGTTAGGAGTCACTGTCTGTCTATCTTAGCTTCCCCTTGCCATAGGACTGTAAGAGCTATCTGAAAAACAAGATATCACCCTAGGTGGAAGCCTCAACTGAATGCTCTTAAAATCAAAGTATCTTTAGAGGCTCCCCAAATACCCATTTTATACAGAATATTCTCAGGAAAGCTTCTTTGAAACCAGTAGTATCAAAATATAATGCCCACAGCCAGATACATTTCATATTCTTCCTTATCCGTTTTTAACCTTCATTGACTTAATATTCACAGCAAAGAATGAATCCATGAAAATGGTTTCCCTCTAAAAGTGCATTAGAACTATTTTCAAGGCACCATTAATCTAGAAAGATTATTTATTATTATATATTCTAGGTAGAAAGAAAAAAAGGTATTTTATATACATATTTATTATTATATATTGTAGGTAGAAAGGAGAAAAAAGACCTTATTCACCAGGCTACTTCTAAACCAAAGTGAATTTTGGGATCTCTTCAAAGAATATGGAACGACCAGATAATTGAAGCAGGAGCCTGCAAGCAATATATAGACTTCCTGCAGGCTGGTTTAAGTAAAGAAAATTGAGCCATCACTATCCAGGTTATTATACATATAGCATGGTAGAATTCTCAACTGAGACTGAGGAAAATACACAAGTCATAACAGTACCCCATAAATGGAGTCCTGTCTTTTGGCAGTTCCAATGTAAGTAAGATTCAAACCTATTAGAACTGGGCATACAATGAACACTTACTCCTCAGAAGCTGCTCAGTATATTTAGCTTGGGAGAGTAGCACTGTAGCTCAACATCATTCCCTCATTTTCCTGAGGACTCCTAGGAAGTCAACCCCAGTTACAGATCAGACTCTATTAGAATAAATCTGAATGAGACTCACCCTTTTCTCGATTTTGACCTCGGCCCCAGGGTCTGCATAGAATTCAAAGTGTAGTGTAGTTGCACTCGGTGGGTATTTCTGTGTATAAAAGCACACAAAGGAATCAGATACCATTTTCTCCCTAATCTTCCCTCAAAGTCCTAGCCAGTTATCCAACTCACTGTGGCAGCAGAATGAGCAGTGTAGTCAGCAGCTACAGTGCCTTCACTCCTTGTTTTAGCAGAGCTCTAAAAGCCTTCATATTCCTTACTTGTAAGTTATCAGTTGCTCTTTCTTTCAAGAAATCATTTTGACTGCAGCTATTCTCAAGAGGGGAAAGAGGGGCAAGTCTGCACCCAGTAATAAGAATCCAAGGATGGAGGACAAAAACAAGGGTGTAGGTATCAGCTTGAGAATGTAAAAAAAATATTTTAATGGAAGCCTTAGAGTATACTGTGACCTTTTGATAATCTTTATTCAAGCTATGCCTCATGGACATACACTCGTAATTCTTCAAATACTCCTTTCCTTACCATTCTATACCATTTCTCATGATATCCAACTGCTTTTCTGCACAGGCAGATAGCAAGTCAATATAAACCAGACCCTGACAACAAATCCTCTTTAACTCTAGAAAAGCAACATGAAAAACAAAGTAAGACTGCAACAACATGCCCATTAAAGCATATCTTTGAAAGAAATCAGTAGCAGTGGCTGGGGATGGAGATTGTTGTATACCTCTTTATACTCTTTAAGAATCTTTTAACATGTATATATGTGTATTGCTTCCTTTCAAAGTACACAAAGTTTTCAAAGTCCCATGACATGCCAATAGATAAAAAGGATTTCTTAACATAGGCTGAGATCAAGATGGGCAATGGAAATCGTATAAGCCCAGTAAAGAGTATCATACTGTTCTCTCCAAGTGGCCAAGAACAACCTTAATATACGTAAGAAATCTCAGAAGTAACCAACTAAACTTTAAGGTGAAAAATTATTTTCTCAGCATTGGAACTCTAAACTGAATATCCTTTAAGATTTCTATAGCTTTGATTATTAAGAGAAAACACTCACCTTCCAAATTACCCAATGTCCATTCATATAATGCACACTAAAGAAAGTATACCAGCAAAGGTGAGAAAGTAATTTGTTCTTATTTGTAGTTTTTTTGTGACCAGAAAAAGAACCATTTTCACAGGGGGAATAAGGCTTGCTAAGAAAAATATACCACATTTCATTGCAGTCATTTGTCCTATACATGACAAATCGACAGAAGCAGTATATCTGCTGGAAAATATAGTTGCTTCTTGGCACAGGACTGCTATAATAATCCAATTGTGCTTCGTGGTTCTACAGCAATGTATCAAAGCAGAAGGGAGGATGGCCTGAGCTTATAATCTAAATGTGAGTGAAAGATAAGAGCAGGACAGGGCATGAGGGGTAAACACGGAAAGCACACAGAACATTATAAGTTCTCAATAACTGAAATGGCAGAACCGTTCTCCAGGCAACTGTTCTTAAATCATGCCAGACTGCCCAGAGTTCTGATAGTTCCAGTGAGAGAAAGCAAGGAAATGCACTTTCTGGGATTTTTCAGCACTTTCAAATGGATTCACCAAATGCAGTTTCCTACTCAAGAGCTGGATATGATAATATACTGTGTTTCTGAGATTCCTCATCTACCTACCACCAGCACATTGAGGACCCAAGTTTTTCTAGAAAAGGTATGCTATATTCTCAACTGAACTCGGGTTCCACAAAGGTCCTGATTTAAAGTAGCAACGTTAAATACCTTATATTCATTGTAAAGTAAGGCTCAGGAAGAGGCCACACACAGCTCTGCAAAGAGACACTCACATCCCAAAGACAGACTTACCATCATATGCAAGTCTCTGCAACATTCTGCAAGTCCAAAGCCATTCTCCTTTCCACCCCAGCTCTTAGAAAAGGAAAACAACAGCGTTAAAAACAGTGCTTAAGGTAGACGTGTGTATAAAATATTAAGAGTATATGTCTGCTTGGAACACAGTGTTGTGAAGACACCCAACATTAAAGTCAAACCAAAAAGAGGGAGCAAACAGAAGCAAAGACTTAAGACTAAAGGCAAGATGGTCTGCCTAAAGGTGATTTCTCCAATGAGGTCAATTTCATTGTTCTGTAAGGATGTTACTGGGAAGAACATGAGCAGCTATTGTAAGCAAATGCATTTTACATGCCGACAGTCATGCTTGCTGAAAGGTGAGTCTTAATCCATCAGGTCTCCAGCACTGTATTATGCTTTCCATGCTCAGCCTGTTCACCTCTCTCACTAGAGTAGAATCACATACTCTCTGGTTCCTCACTTTTTGACATAAGCCAAAGTGCAAAGTAGAAGATTCTGCACTGCTTATTACTACTGTACTGTGCTACCACAAAGTCTTAAAACTCATCAATAAGTACTAGCCCCTAAGGGAATGGGGGAGAATGGCTCAACTGTATACTATTATTAACTTCCAAATCTAAAATCCCAGCCATACAATCTTGCTTAAAAACTAGCCTGTATTTTCAATAGCATTTGAAATATCAGTCATTTTGCCTAATTCAAAACCCTCCCAGGAGTAGGGTGGGTATCTGTTGAAAACATTCAAGAGCAAATGCATTAGTCCCTGCTTCCTGGGACAAGGCATACAGCTGGGGTAAACAACTGACAAACTTGGTGAATAAGGGCTTCGAAAAGTTCCACACACTCCTGGGAATCTTCAAGGTCACATGCATGCCCAAGCTTGGGTACATTCTCAGAAAAGACCTGAGAAGGCCCTAAGTCTAGCTGACCACTAAGCTAATAGAGACTTCAATGATCACATGAAACAAAGAATTATGAAAACAGTTCAGAAAAGTCTAAATAAAAGTCTAAATAAACAACAACAAAGCATAACAACAAACCCTGGGGAGGGGTGATAATCTGATTTCCAAGAGTTGCTACACTGTAATATTCAAAATGTTCACCATTCAACAACAAAAAAGTGAGGCATGCAAAGAAACAAGACACTATAAAACACATGCAGGGAAAAAACAAAACATTATAGCAACATGACGAGTGACATCAGCACGATGGCCAAATAAGATGTCTGTCGCTTCCCATTCCCTCCACCCCAACAATAATTTGGCATCCATCCATGGACAAAAGTGCCTTTATGGGAGTTGTGGAATCCAGCTCCATATGCAAAGGGATCTGGGAGGAGTCCTGCCCACCCGATCGTTGGCTAAGACATACAGAACTCAGTCCGAGTTGTAGCCCCTGCAGTGGCCTGTGAACCGGCTGCAGCCACTCTCAGTAGCTGTTTGAAAAACTCTAGTAGAACACTATCTCAAACAGTCACCCATGAATGATAAAGGTTAAAGGACAAAAATCTTTTTTAAAAATAAGATCTAAAATACTTTGTTTATGAATATACAATATAAAAAGAGGTAAATTGTGACATCAAAAATGTAAAATGGGACAGGAGTAAAAGGGTTTTTGTATGCAATCAAAGTTAAGTTGTTATCAGCTTAAAATTGACTATTATATGATGTTTTATGCAAGGCTTATGGTAATTATAAAGCAAAAACCTAGATTAGATACGTGAAAGATGAACAGAAGGGAACCAAAGCAAACTACATGAAAAATCATCAATTCTCAAAGAAAGGCAGCAAGAGAACAAGGGAAATATAAAACAATCAGAAAATAATTAATAAGATGGCGTTACTAAATCCATGCCTATTAATGATTACTCCAAATGTAGATGGATTGATTTTTCAATCAAAAGGCACAGAACGACTGGATGGGAAAAAAAAAAAAGACCCAACTACATGCTACCTACAAGAGACTTGCTTCAGCTTTAAGGACACATGTAGGCTCAAAGTGAAGGGATGGAGAAAGATATTCTATGCAAATGGAAACCAAAAGAGGAACAGAGGTAGTTATACTCATATCAGACAAAACAGGATTTGACTCAAAACCTGTAACAGGATGCAAAGACGGTCATTATATAATGATAAAGGGGTAAATTCAAAGAGGATATAACAATTGTAAACTATATGCACACAATATTGGAGCATCTAAATATATTAAGCAAATACCAACAGATATGAAGGGAGAAACAGACAACAATACAATAATAATAGGGGATGTCAATATTCCACTTTCAACAATAGATAGATTGTACCAAGAGAAAAATCAAAATGGAAACAGTGGACGAGGAAACACTGGACTCAAACTATACTTTAGACCAATGGATCTACTAAGCATATACATAACATTTTATCCAACAGCAGAATACACTCTTCTCAAACCCACGTGGATCATTCTCTCAGATTATATGACAAGGTCACAAGACAAATCTTAGCAAATTTAAGACTGAAATCATACCAAGTATCCTTCTGGACTCCAATAGTATGAACTGGAAATCAATAACAGGAAGGAAACTGGAAAAGTTCACAAGGATGTGGAAATTAAACAATACACTTGTAAACAATCAATGGATCAAAATAAGAAACCAAAACGGAAACTCAAAACATCTTGAGACAAATGAAGATGGAAATACAACTTACCAAAACTAATGGGATGGTGGGGACTACCAAGATGGTGGAATAGAAGGATGCATCATAGCTCATCCTCTCCCACAAATACACCAAAACTAATGGGATGCACCAAGAGCAGTTCTAAGAGGGAAGTATACAGGGATAAATACCTACAAGAAGAAACAAGAAGTCCTTAAATAAACAACCTACCTTTATACCTAAAGGAACTTGAAAAAGAAGAACAAACTAAACCCAAAGTTAGTAGAAGGAAGGAAATAACAAAGTTCAGAATAGAAATAAATGAAACAGAGACTAGAAAAACTATAGAAAAGATCGATGTAAATAAGAGCCAGTTTTAAAAACTACCCAACAAAGTAGACAAAACTGGCTAGATTGAGGGAAAAAAAAGTGAAGAGTCAAATAAAATCAGAAATGAAAGAAAAGACATTACAACTGATATCACAGAGCTATAAAGGGTCATTAAGAGACTACTATGAACAAATTGCCAAGAAACTGGACAACCTAGAAGAATTGGATAAATTCCTAGAAATATATAGCCTACTGAGACTGAATCACAAATAGAAAATATGAATAGACCAGTAACAAGCAAGCAGAAATAGAAAATATGAATAGACCGGTAACAAGCAAGCAGACCGAATCAATAATCAAAAAACATCCCAAAAAGAAAATCCCAGGACCAAATGGTTTCCCTGGTGAATTCAAACATTTAAAGAATAATTAGCACCAATCCTTCTCAAATCCTTAACAAAAAATTGAAGAGGGAACACTTCCAAAATTGTTTTACAATGCCAGAATTACCCTGATAACAAAGCCAGATAAAGATACTACAAGAACAGAAAACCAAAGGCCAATATCCATGATGAACAAAGATGCAGAACTCCTCAGCAAAATACCAGCAAACCAAATTCAACAGCACACTGAAAGGAACATACAGCACAATTAACTGGGATTTATCACCGAGATGAAAAGATATTTCAACACATGCAAATCAATAAATGTGATACCACATTAAGAGAATGAAAGACAAAAACCACATGGTCATCTCAACAGCTGCAGGAAAAGAAATAACAAAATTCTGCATCCTTTCATAATAAAAACTAAAAAAAAGGGGTATAGAAGGAACATACCTCAACATAATAAAGGCCACATGACAAGCCCATAGCTAACATTATACTCAAAGATGAAAGGCTAAAAGCTTTCCCTCCAAGATCAGGAACAAGACAAGGGTTCTTGTCACTCTAACCTCTCCTATTCAACGGAGTACTGGGAGTCCTAGCCAGAAAAATTAGACAAGAAAAAGAAATATAAGGTATCCAATTCAAAAAGGAAGAAGTAGAACGTCTCCATTTGCAAATGATATAAACTTATATATAGAAAGCCCTCAAAGCTCCACCAAGAAACTATTAGAATTAATAAATTCAGTAAAGTTGCAAGATACAAAATGCAGAAATCAGTCATACTCTAACAACTATCTGAAAAAAAAAAATAAAAGAAAACAATTCCATTTACAATAGCATTAAAAAAACAGTAAAACACTTAGAAGTAAGTTTAACCAAGGAGGTGAAAGATCTGTACACTGAAAACTATAAAAACTTGATGAAAGGTATTAAAGAAGACACAAACAAATGGAAAGATATCCTATGTTCATGAACTAGAAGAATTAATATTGTTAAAATGTCCATACTACTGAAAACAATCTACAGATTGCAATTACCATCAAAATTACAATGACATTTTCCCTAGAAATAGGAAAAACAATCCTCAAATTTAAATGGAACCACTAAAGACCCCAAATAGCTAAAGAAATCCTGCAAAAGAACAAAGCTGAGTATCATATTTCCTGATTTCAAACATCATTACAAAGCTATAGTAATCAAAACAGTGTGGTTATCAGCATAAGAACACACACAGACCAATGAAAAATAATCAAGATCCCAGAAATAAACCCTCATTTATATAGTCAACTAATAAAAGGGAGCAAAGAACAATCAATGGGGAAAGTATAGTCCCAACGGTGCTGGGAAAACTAGATAACCAGTTTTCTGATAACATAGAGAAAAATGAAACTGGACCCCTACCTTACACCACTAAAAAAATGAACTTGCAATGAATCAATGACTTCAATTTAAGACCTGAAACCATAAAACTCCTATAAGAAAACATAGGGTAAAAGCACCCTGATATTGGTTTTGGTTGGATATGACACCAAAAGCAAAAAGGGCAAAAATAAAGGAGACTGTATCAGCAAAAGAAATAATCAACAAAATGAAAAGACAAGCTGAAGAATGAAGAAAACACTTGCAAACCATTGTGTCTGATAAGAAATTACTATCCAAGATATAAGAACTCATACAACTCATTAACAAAAAACAACAATCTGATTTCAAAATGGCAGAGGAACTGAAAATTTTCCCAAAGACAAGATACAAATGGCCAAGAATTACAAGAAACAGTGCTTAATATCACTAGTCATCAGAGACATGCAAAATGTAACCACAATGAGATATCACCTCACACCTGTTAGAATAGCTATTTCCAAAAAGATGAGGTAACAAATATTAGTGAGTATTTGTAGAAAGGGGGACCCTTGTGTACTGCTGGTGGGAATGTAAATTGGTTCAGTCACTACAGATAACAGTATAGAGGTTCCTCAAAAAATTAAAAATAGAACTACTATATGATCCAAAAATCCCAGTTCTGGCTATATATCCAAAGGAAAGGAAATCAGGACAAAGAGACACCTATGCTCCTATACTCATTGTAAAATTATTCACACTAGCTGTGGTATGGAAACAACCTAAGTGTCTGTCTATGGATGAATGGATAAAGATGTGTCATGAATGAATGGATAAAGAAGATGTGCTATGTATATACAACAAAATACTTTTTAGCCATGAGAAAGAAGGAAATTTTGCCTTTTGCAACAACATGGATGGAACCTGAGGGCATTTTAGTAAGTGAAATAAGTCAGAGAAAGATAATTACTGTCTAGTATCACTTACACATGGAATCTAAAAAAGCTGAATGCACAGAAACAGAGAATACAATGGTGGTTGCCAGGGGCTCGGGGTTGGGGAAAATGGGGACATGTTGGTCAAAGGGTACAAACTTCGAGCTATATGAAAAGGATCATGGGGTCTAGTGTATAGTATAGTGATTACAGTTAAGAATACTGTATTATATACTTCGAAGTTGCTAAGAGAGTATATCTTAAATGTTCTCACCATAAAAAGGAAATAGTAACTGTGTGAAGTGATAGTGTTGAGATTAATCCTACTGTGGTAATCACTTCACAATATATAAGTTTATCAAATCATCAATACATACCTTAAGGTTACACAATGTTTTCTTTCAACTATATCTTCATAAAGCTGGAAAAATTAATAGAAACTGTCCCTGAGGAAGTCTAGTCATTGGATTTAGTAGGCAAACACTTTAAATCAACTATTTAAAATATGTTTAAAGAGCTAAAGGAAATCATATATAAAGAACTAAAGGAAATCATGAGAATGGTATCTCATCAAATAAAAAATGTCAATAAAGAGTTAGAGGTTATAAAAAAAAAAAGGAAGCAAACAGAAATTCTGGAGCAGAAAAAGCATAGTAATAGAAATGAAAAACTCACTAGAGTGGTTCAACAGCAGATGCAAGCAGGAAAAAATGAAGTAAAGTATGATAGGGAATATAGAAGGTCTTCCAATTTTAAAACAGGATGGTAGGGAAGACTTCACTGAGATGCTAGCTCTTAAGACTTAAAGAAGATGAGGGACTAAGCTATAGACACAACTGGGGATGTAGCTGCATAGAGGCCCTGCAGCAAGAGTGTGCCTGGCACTGTAAAGGAAAGCAAGGATGTCAGGTACCTGAAATGGACTGAGCCTAAGGGAAAGAAATGTGAGCTGAGGTCAGATGCTTGATTTTACATATGTATTATAATTGAAGTATCTATTGAAATTGGGTAAGATCACCTAAGCAGAATGTAGCTAGATGAGAGACAGAGCCTGGGGTGGATCCCTGAGCCACTCTAATACTCAGAGGCTGAGCAGAGGAGGACATATCACTCAAGCAGATAGAGAAAGGCAGGAATGGAGAACTACAAGAACCAGGAGGGTGGTTTGGAAGCCAAGACTATTGTTCAATCTTTAAAAATGATTATTTTGGAAGAATATTAATGCTGTGGGAAAATACTCACCATAGGTTATATGGGTGGAAAAGCAGCATATGAAACATGTTATTTTTTCCACATGGTGGTGGGTTGAGGATTGTTATTTTCTTCTTTAGAATTTTCTGTATTTTCTTAATTTTCAACACTGAACATGTATTACTTTTGTACAAATTTTAAGACAAAGGTATTTGAGAATAAATATTGGAAGGTGAAAAACAGAATCAATGAACCTAAAGATAGAACAATCCAGATTATTCAGTCTGAAGAGCAGATAGGAAAAAAACATAAACAGTCTAAGAGATCTGTAGGACTTCATCAAGTGTACAAACATATACATAATGGAAGTCCAAAGAGAGAGAAAAAGGGGCAGAGAGAGCATTTAAAAAATGGCCAAAATGTCAAGTTTGACAAAAGACATTAATCTAAAAATCCAAGAAGCTCAATGAATTCCAACAGGATAAAACTACAGAAATACATAGGAAGACATATTATAATCAAGCTCTCAAAGGCCAAGACAGAGAATAATCTTGAAAGCAGCCAGAGAAATGTGACTTGTTCTGTACAAGGAATCCTCAGTGAGATCAACAGCTGATTTCTCATCAGAAACCACGGAGGCCAGAATGCAGTGGGAAGCCAGATTCAACGTGCTAAAAGAAAATAACTACCAATCAGAATTCTATAGCTGGCACAATTATCCTTTCAAAATCTAGGAAAAATCAATACTTTCTCAGATAAAAGCTGAGAGAGCTTGCTGCTAGTAGACCTGCTTACAAGAAATGCTAAAAGGGAGTCCTTTAGGCTGAAATGAAAGGACATGTGACAGTAACCTGACTCCATATGAAGAAACTAAGAACACCAGTAAGGTAATTACACAGGTAAATACAAAAGGTAGTATTCATGTATTCTTGGCTTTTAACTCCTTTTTCTGTGTTTAAAGGACAACAATACGAAGTGGGATAACAGAGCTATATAGGCGCAAAATTTTTGTCTAATCTTGAAACTAAGTATTAATCTGAACTAATTTTTCATTAATGAAGATGTTAGCTATAATCTACAGGGAAAACTAATAACTAAAACAAAAGATAAAACAAGAAAATAGAAGACAAACATTAAATCAACTAGACTTAAGAGACATATATATATACACACACAATATGTAACAATCCACCCAACAGGAGAATACACATTCTTCTGAAGTCACATATAGTCTCTCTGTGTAGACCATATGGCTGTCCACAAACTTCAAGAAACTTAAAAAGAATAAAATACAAAGTATCATATCCAAAAATAATGGAAAGAAATCAGAAATCCGTAACAGAAGGAAATCTGGAAAATTCACAAACACGTGGAAATTAAACAATATACTCATAACCAATGGATAAAAGAAGAAATCACAAGGGAATTAGAGAATCAGCTAAAACAGACGAACTTTTAGATACACCAAACAAGAAAAAATTCATGTTCTTACTTTCTCATGCTCATTCTTTTAAAATATACAAATATAGATAGAAGGAATCAGTGAAAAGGGAAAGATTTATGACAGCTATTATGTTCATCTTCAACAACACTCAGAACAAGTTAACTTGATTTCTCTGATCCTTATCTCTAAATTGGGCTTATGCACAAGCATACCTCATTTTACCGAGCTTTGCATTATGCTTTGCTTTATTACACTTCACAGCTACTGTGTTCTTTTACAAATTGAAGGTTTGGGGCAACCCTGCATTGAGCAAGTCTTGGTTTTTTTCATTTTTCCAACAGCATTTGTTCATTTCACATCTCTGTATCACATTTTGATAATTCTTGCAATATTTCAAGCCTTTTCGTCATTATTATATTTGTTACGATGATCTGTGATTAGTGATTGTTGATGTTATATTGTCATTGTTTTGAGGTGCCACAGACCATGCCCATGTAAGATGGCAAACTTAATGGGAAAAAAATGTGTGTTCTGACTGCTCCATTGACCAGCTGCTCCTCCATCTCTCTCCCTCTCCTTGGGCCTCTCTGTTCCCCGAGACACAACAATATTGAAATTACTTTAATTAATTAACTTACAATGGCCTCTAAGTATTCAAGTGAAAGGAACAGTCACATGTCCCTCACTTTAAATCAAAAGCTAGATTAAGCGTAGTGATTCCTACACACTGGATCTATTTCTGGAAACTTTCCACTGTTATTACCACACTATTTTAATTCCTTATAGTTTTATAAAAAGGTAAATACTCAACAGTAAAAGTACTTCATCATTCCATTTTCAGTATTTTCTTGGCTATTCAAAGACTTCCAGTGAAGAAACATAGAATTTGCTGAAAACCATTAGGATAAGGGATTTAAGTATTTGATGCCACATAGGAGTGACAGGTTAAGTTAAATCCAGGATCTGAATTTGCAAGACAGTAAACTTGAAAGGTTATACATCTTCACAATTACTTTCATTTCTTCTGTTGCCACAAATAATTGTTTTAGAATACTTCTACTATTACTGTCACCACTAAATCTTTCTATCTTCGTGATCTAATAAAAATTAAGCACCTATGATTAGAAAGTTGTGGTGTGCTGGGATCCTTAAAAGACCATGTCAAGCCAAATTTGATTCATGAAAGTCTGTGATGTGGTACTTCTGAGATATTACCATTATTAAATACAAAGAAACATTTCTTACAAAATTATGTAAAGTTAACATGGGAAAACACTGATGCTCGTATGTTAAGTAGGGTATAAAATTACATATACTGTATGTGCTCAGCTATATAAAGAAATATGCTTACAGACTAAGAAAATGTACCAAAATGCTAAGAGCAGACACATAATTATGATAAATTTTCTTCTCTACATTTCTAAAATTTTAAAATATTGAGCACATGTTTTTATTATGATGTTTGTTTGCAGCCAACAAGATAAATCTATGAAATTTTTAAGATTCCAGGTTACTTATTAGTACTACTCAGACCAGCTAGTTCTTGGTCCTTTTAATTATGCACGTATATCACTTTCTCAACGACTATGTGAGCTTTTTAAAGAAAAGAACATATTTTATACTATATCCAGCACAGGGTTAGTCATATACTTCTTGAATGTTACCAAGTGGAGGGCTTGAAAAAAAAACTGCTCAATCAACTCCAAATGTCTAAGACAGGAACAGCAGACACCATATTTCACACTTTAACAGGGACTAAAAGTCCAAAGGCATTTCCTAAAAGTAATGTAACTTCTGAATCTCACTGTCCTTACCTACCTCCTGGTTACCGTATGACCCTGGCAATTAAGTAACATCCAATAAAAAACATTTATATCAACCATGGCATATTTGACACTACCTCACTAGATGGGATTTGCTAAAGAATGGGTATGTATTCAGACATCAGGAAAAAGGTCTTGATGCTCTTTGAGATGGAACTATGAGATTTGGAAAGATTTTGTAACTTAGCTCAATAGGATAGCCTAGACCAGTGGTTCTCAAAGTGTGGTCCCTGGACCAGCAGGCTTATTTGGTATCACCTGGAAACTTGTTAGCAATGCACATTACTTGGCTCTGTCATAGGTCTACTGAATCAGAAACTGAAGGCAGGCTGGAGAGTGGGATTGAGGTCAAGGGGTATGAGCAGTGAAGGGAGATCAATCTATTCTTTTAATAAATCAGTTCTTTCTCATGCATGCTCAAGTTTGAGAACCAGCGCCCAAGACCTTCACAAAGCCAACCAACTGGCTTTTAACTGATTCAATAAGTCTTCCTGGAGAACTGCTGCTACATGCTGCTACATGTGCAGTTCACTAATATCTGTGAATATTACAACTGGCTCACATTACTGGGTAACTGAGTAACTAAAAAACTACCATCAGAAAACAGTTAAAAATAATCTCACTTTAATATACATTTCCTCTGATTATTTCTAGTGTAATCTTTTCATATTTTATTGGCCAATTTTAAAGAAATATTCCATACTCCTCTGTGAATTATCTGTTCATAAGCTTACACATTTTTTAAAAACTAGGTTACTTACATTTTTATTGATTTGTAGGAGCTCTTTATATACTTATTATTCTTTTGTTATATATTGCAAATATTTTTTCCAGTTTAAGAAGTCATCTGTCTTATCATACGGAAGTTTTAATATTTTCATATAATGAAGTTCGTCAATTTTTTAAATGGCTTCTAGGCTTCTTGACTTTAAGAAATCCTTCCTCATGAAAGATGTCAAAAGTTGCCTGTCTTTACCTCTATGTTTCTAGGATTTATATGAATAGTGTGACACATTTTCCCTCAAACAGCCAACTGTACCACTGTTTTGATCATAAGTAACACGAGGCTTACGATTTCATCCTGCAGACAAATTTGTCTATTCTTGTGACAATTAAAAAACAAAATTACTATGCTTACGTTATTTCGTTCTCTGCAATAGTTACCTCTCTACCAGTATTTTCTCAGATATATTTGTGCACTTCCATTTTTCAGATGATGTTCTTAACAGGCCTCCACTTAACCAATTTGACAGATTAACTGTATTCTTCATGCTTTCTGTAAAACATACTGACTGACGCAGCCTGCTGCAGGCACTCTTTTGCTCCCACCAGTTAACTGTATATGTACCAAGTAAGATATGTTTGCCCCCAAACTCATTTATGTCACCTGCGTGTACTATAATTATGTAATTTTAAATACTATGTTTAATGACAACAAACTAAAAAGGAAATTATCAAACTAAGTTGAATATTTTGCAAAGACCAAAAGGCAAGATGCTAAAATAAAAACAGTGTCAAATTAGGGAAAAGAGATTCAGGGTAGATCTTAAAAATTTACAATTCTGTATTTTGGCTCCTTCATAAACTAAAGCCTTTATACTGTTGCTCCACTTTAAAGAAATCACAGATTATAGTCCATGTAAGCAAGATAACAGACTATTTCTTACTCAAAGTCAAGTCATTGGCCCTACATTAGAAAGACAGGTAAGGTAACTGACATTTGTGTTTCAGTTTTTAAAAAACTGATACGTTCTAATCACCTACCAACTATTGGACCCTAACTGCATCAAAGAGGGCTTCTACTATATTGAGTCTTGTTATGCAAAAAATGGTGTCTGTCTCTGTTAACAAACGTAGACCATCTTTTAAATCTGTAAGTAAAGGGCTTAGTTTTGTCCTAACAGATCTTAAATACTGCTGGTTAGGCTTTATTTTCTTTTTACTTGTTTATATAAGCCATCTGTCCAATTACTGCCCATTCACATTCCTTTCTCCTCACCAAAGGCAATATTTCTGGTATCTATCCTTTAATTTTTGTCTTCTAAAACTCTATTTTGCTTTGTGTATACATTCTTAAGTTTCAGAAATGGTACTCAGCAATAAACATCTTTAAAAATGTTTTCCCCCTACTCGGCATTATCTTTAAAAGCTATCAATATTGCTATGTGTATTATTTGGTCCACTACTTCTAACTGCTACATATTCCATAGTTATGCACACACATTATCCAATCTACTAATAATGGACACCTGGGTGGCCTCCAACTTCTCACTACCACAATGATGCAATATTCTCACAGATGTCACTTTATGGAATAAAGTAATACCATCTTTGGGCTATATACCCAGGAGCACCAGTCTACACTCCTATGAGCAATACAAAAGGGTTCCTATAGCCTCACATGCCTCCTAGCACTTACCACTACAGTTTTCTAATTTCTGCTAATCTGATACATTTTATAAAGCTCTATCTTATTTTATTGGTATTTCTTTAATTACTAATGAGTCTGAGCATCTACTCACATGCTGGATTCCCTGATCTATGAATTATCTATCCATATCCTTTGTCTGTTTATCCTTGTTGGTTTGGAGGAGTTCCTTGGATAGTCTACACTGACAATCCCTCTTCAATTTTAAAACATTGCTACACTTCTTATCTGTATTATCAGTCTGTTAATGTTTGTCTTTAGCAGTGCCGCTTAATGATGTCCACAGAACAGCTGTTATTTATTCTACCAATTGCTTGAATGTGTTATTGGTTCGTGACAAAACAAGTTTGCACCAGAATGTTATTCAACCACATCAGTTAGGACATTGTTTAGTTCAAAAGACATTTTTCTTTATGAAGAAAATAATGTGCTGATTTACATTCCAGTGTAAGTGACTTCCTTAGGAGTAGCACTGAGCTATGATGTTTTTTGTTGAAAATGAAATCTTAATTTTGTAGTATAAAACTCAAATTTTTACCCTGTGATTTATGCTCTGGAGTTAAGAATTCCTTCCCCACCAATAGGTCACAATATAACCCTCTACATGATATTCTCTTGTTCATTTTTCTTGCCATATTGGTTAGATTTCGTACTACAATAAACATCTTTAAGTGGCCAAAGTATAGGCGGCATTTTGAATTCAATGGATATGCGTCAGTTTTCCCATTATGACTTCTAGTATCTAATTTATAACTTCAAAGTTTCTTTTCCTGGCTTCCTAAGAGTTAGTATTAGTTTTTATTAATGTGTTGAATTTTATTCAAATGTTTCTTCTTTCTCTTTTTAAATGTTACTTGGGGATTCAATGTTCAACTATCTTCCATTCTCATAATAATATAAGAAATTATTTACAATATGTTAAGAAAACAGGTTGCATGCCTGTATATACATATTTGTAAATCCAGGAAGAAAATATGCTCAAATTTTAAAGGAGGCTCCATCTGGATGAGTATCAGGTGATTAATATTTTCTTTATACTTTCCTGTATGTCCTAGAATTTTCACAATATATGTTACATTTATAATCATACAAAAATGATTAAGTAATCATGTACCTAAAAATAGCCTAAACTTTGAGTTTTATTTTTGTGAGGTAAGCATTTTTCAGCTTTTAAAAGCCTACCAATTTTTTTCCAAGAAAGCTTTCTAGCAATGGCTACCTCTCTCAAACCCAAGTATGTATTATCAACTTGCTTCTAGGAACACTGGATGATAGTTTGGCTGTACTGAATTTTAACGAGTGCTTTTGCCTTCAATTAACAATTACCATCACCACAAACCAATTACTGAGTGCAGCACTAAGTACCCTATATTTTATTTTATTCTGAAAGTGTTACAGTAAATATAACTAAATTCCCAGATGAGAAAATTGATGTCAGAGCTAAAAAGCTGGGCCAGGATTCAAAATCCAGATCTTTTATTGCACTCAGTAGTTCCCTCGAAGTAGAATCTGATTCTAAACTTTCTTTCCAGAAGAGAAATTACCGTTTTTGAACAAAGAGAGATTCTCCTTTGTGAGAAGAGATTCATAAAATCCCTCAAAATTACTTCATAACAATTGAGAATATTTTCTAGGATTTGGGGGGAACTTAGCTAAACAAGCCCCAATAGTTCTACTCGATTAGGCCAGTAAAGCTAACTTAGGGACTCCTATCCATTTTGACACTGCAAGAAACACTTGTGAAAAGTAACAATATGGAATTTTTGTGCCCTTTCAACTCTTCACCCATGACTCACCTCTGCCAAATGCTGCAGCCGGGTTAGCAGTGGGGTTCTCTTATCAGATCCAAGGCGTGTGATGTAGTTTGATCTTTTGCTAAATACATACAGAAGGTTAAGGACTGCCAGCACCACTTGCATATCAGAGGAAGCCAATAAAGTTGTCAAATGCTGCAGGGTATTAAAAAAAAAAGGGGTGCAAGTTCATGGTATCAGGCATACAAGGCTTTGAAAACCTTAAAATGCCAATGGATGATAGATTTATCAACATTTACAAGGCTATCAAGAAGTTTAACAATACAAAAAACATTTATAAATATCTCAGCACCTACAACATACAACCTTATCCCCAAGCATCTTACAATCTGGCAGCAAGCCAGAAAAGCCCAATTAAGGTAAAAAAGAGAAAGTGAATAGTAGTTCAAAATTGCATAGGTATCTCCATAGGAAGAAACAGATTACAAGAGACAAATGTGATATTTTAATACATAACAATTCAAGAAAATTGTCTCCAACTAAACTAAAAGTATAAACTCAGATAATTTTATGCTCCTTCTGTATCCTTTACAACAAATACAAAATTGGAATTAGTTAAACACAGGGTCCTCACATAGAAGCTAAAAATAACAATAGCTGGTGGCATTTATGACTGTTATGATAAAGTGTACATAACAATAACCTGAGAGTGACTATCTTGGCTTTCTGATACAATCAAAATTCACCAATACATTGAAACATTTGGTCAATGTTAAAATCAATACGTAATTTAGCTGGAAATGAACCAAAGTATTTCTGGTTGCTGATTATCCAGAAGACCTTGAATTTCTTTTTGCAGCTTATCTATTTTAATTTCAACGGACTGCTTATTCATTGCCCACTTAAAACTGCAGGTGCTAGATTTGTAGTTATTTCACTTCTTAAGCCATTTGCTTTCTACCTGTTTATTCTGATTCTGTTTCTTGAATAAAGACAGGGAAACTAACACATAACAGGGCACTAAAGCAATAGTGATAAGAAGTCTAAAGTTAGGCTAAAGGAAGATAGTTTCTTCTTATAGTGATTTCTGACCAATTTGAAAGTTCACTGATTTCTGTGCCCACTTTACTCTAAGAATACATAGCATGCTATTATACATTTTGGGGAGCGAGGAGAACAGACTGAAAAGAAGCACATTAAAATTTAGAGGAGCAATGAGTACAGTAATGGGTCAAGGAAATCAAACTATGTATAATTTAGGTCTGCTCTGATAACCTGGAACAAAGATCAATTCCTGTAGATTCCCAAGAATAGTTCAATACATGTATTACATTCTCATTAATTTCTTGAATCTTCTAAGGCAGGGTGACAGTAAAGTACCTTCTGATTAACCCTGTGAAGGGTATCTTTAGTCAAGAAACATCCTATCATTGTCTTTGACACTCAAAACCCCAGAACTCCATAAAGAAAAGGAGAAGAAATCATCAGAAAGAAATAGCAATTTCCTTATTTTTGGACACGAACAATTCTAGTTAAGAACAGATCACATAGGCTTGAACCTCTCCTACCTCTATGGAACTATACAGATGCCGGGAAAAGCTGTACTCGATGAGCAAGGCTGTAAAGTTCAACACAGCCAAGAGAAGCATTTTCAGTTGTTCTCTTTCTGGCCTATCACACACAAGCATCCATGACATATTCTCCACTGTCTGTCCAGCATCTGCCAGAATTCCATCGAAGCGGTCCAACAGATCCACCCAGTGATATAACTCGCACTGGAGAGGGGAAGAGAAAGAGAAAGATACAATAAGGTAAAAGTACTATGTGGGTGCTTCGTAGCCGAGTTTCACTGCAATAGATTGCTGAGCATGACACCTAGATAAGTTCACTTCCCACTTTTGCTTCTCTTCAATCTTCCACCAATATAGTACTTATATGAGAAAGATCATACTCTAAGTCAAAAGGACCTGAGTTTATGGTTATATTCATCAAAATATGTATGTGCTAATACCAGCAGACACCACAAAACCCCTAACTAGATCTTCAGAGGGAGAATTCTGGCTGCACTCTGAGGTCTACAAATACAAGGACTTTCTTTGCTAGGACCCATTTTATCAGAAGTGTTCATTTTTAGAATTACCTAAAGAAGAGTCTTTTAAAATAAAAATAAAAATCCTGAGACTAACTCAAACGCATACAGTCAAACTAAAGGAATTTTGTGGTTGAGATTATTTATCATCACCTGTGTAAATATTCCTCATCCTTGGCCAGCAAAATTTTCTTTTTACATTTCTTACAAAATTTCCTTGGCAACCATTCACAGGCTAAAAGCTACCAGTCTAGCACTGTGCCAGCATATACTAGATGTTTATTAAGTAACTGCTAAAAGAGGCTACCCTACTATGGTTTCCCATTGCATATGAGAGCATATAAAATGATGTACTAGACCAGAGAGCCCTATCTTTTGGAAACATGGGTTCACATACCTTTCCGATGTTCCATGTTTTGATCTGCTGCAGTTCCAAGAGGAGCTGCTCATCATTACAAACTTTGAGTTTGTCTATTAAGGCCCTGCAGTCTGCAGGCTGAGAAAAACAAACAGGTATTCACAAAAGGGTGTTTTGGAGTATGAGGGAAACACAAAAAGGAAGAACAAGAAAAAAACTCTTACACCAATACACTCAACAATTTGACTTTTGACAGAATGCACTGCTTAAGAAAAGTGGAAACCTGCCACACAATCACTTGAGATTAATATGGAAATCTTATCATGAAACAATCCATCTGTATATTTTAGCCTGGATAAACTTGTAGATGTAGATAAACTATTTGGAAGAGTACAGACAAAAGAAATAAAGGAAAAACTAAAATCAATGAAAACAAAATGAAGGCATCTGTATCATGGTCTGAAAGCAAACCAGAATACCTGATAAGAAATGCTGAATCAGAGGAACACTACGAAGCCCTAGTGAATTCACAAAGGTGAAGATCAGCACTGGCTATATTTTTCTGCAATATTAAACTGTCCAATTATAGGAGGCAAAGAGCTTCTGAACTGTGTAAAACGAGGACTCCATCCTTACTTGGGGTTCCTATTTCCATATATTCCTGTTCTCTTTTACTGATGAAAGGGGCTGTTTCTCACGTAACAAGGTGTGGATTGAGAGGTCATAGCAAATTTTCTGAAAGGGGTGGGAAGAGATAGGGACTGGGAGACAGACGTGTCTATTAATGTATGGCAGCTGGAAGCAATTACACTTGCTCTTTAACTTTGCAAAGCAGTACAGTATCCTGGCAGTGGGCCTAGATTTGGAATCAAACAAACCTGGGTTCAGCTTTTAGCTTGACGCTAAGTTGTTTGAGCACGAGCAAGTCCAACTTCTCAGCCAGTTTTCTTACCAAGAGAACAGACCTAAGAAGTACCTCAGAAGTGTGAAGCTCAAATATTTGCACATACATAAAGCACTTATCTCATATAATAGGAGCTTAAATATGGAAAGACAGAATACTATTACAAAGAGCATGGGCTTTAGAACTAAGACAGTTGGTAAGCAACCTCTTCGAATCTTAAGTATTCTCTTCTGCAAAATGAACTAACACAACCTATTTATCCAGCAATGTTGAGATTTAAACTAGGGGTATTTTTCACACCCAAAACAGAACATGGGTGGAATAACAGGGGCTTAAGGGCAAATGATTTTTCTTTAAGCTAAGTCTGAAAACTTTTCTCTCTCTAAAGCAAGCATTATTAAGCGCTACCTCAAATTTCTGTGGTAATTAAGGTAATTAATTTCTTCCTCTCCTTGAAGTCATACAGGTTGAGGTGGTGAAGCAGTAGAAACAGGTAACATGGGAGTCTGAATCATCTGCTCATGCAGTTCATTTGTGCCCTTTGGACCTACTCAGGCCTACTATCAAATATACCACTTCGATTTCTAATGGAATGCAACCATGCAGATCCAATTTTATGATTCTGTGGGTTAGATAACACCCAGTTCATGATGAAGATCTGGGTCCTGTAATCATTTGGTATCTCAAAATCAGGCATTCAGTCTTTATTAAGGTCCAGTAATAAGCCAAAAGCTGCTTTTCTGCATGTTAGAAAAGCTGTTGGCAGAGAACAGCACGGCCAAAACTCTTGGAGGGGGGCGTCTTAGCTGCGATTGTCCTTTTGGGGCTTGCCAGAGGCATCACATGGTATCAGCTGACATTTAAGTCACACAGGTGGATCTACTAGGTCATAATGTCCATGGAGAAAGGCAGCTTACATCACAGCCTGAACCTTTTGCAGACTCTTTTCTAGATCCAAACCTCACTGTCACTTGAGAAGTTATCCAGTAAGTGAATCAAAACAGTATGCCTAAATGTGATATATACTGGCTCCAAAATTCAAAAAGGTACCACATATACTGCTCCTCTTTCTTCATGGCGTGTGGTATAAGGTACAGAAACTCACCTGTCACTTTAGAAGGGAAATCTTGATATTTCCCAGACCTTTGGACCCCTAATAACTTTAATTTCCTGATGTGGTAAGCTCTCAACCTTCAAAGGGTACTCTCCGGCACACATTAATGTCTAAGGCATCTAAGGTGCTTGTGTTTTCTGCTCACAAGACCCAGTTAGCATAATGGCATCAATTTAACATACCAGCACAATGTTCTGTTTGATGAGGAATATCGAGATCCCTCTGGACCTTGCAGTTTGCAGAATGCATCAGGGACAAAAGTGTATCTTTACCATCTTGTCCTTGCTACATGAATGCAAACTGAATGTGATTTTCCTTACTCATTGTAGTGCAAAAGGAAGCACCTGCCAGTTCAATGCTGCATACCAACTGCCATGGTTTATGATTTGCTCCAATAAAGATATCAAATCTAGGGAAAAAAATCCTTGGTATAGCTGCTGATACACAAAGTGATCAATAAATGTCTTTTTTTGTACAGCCATTAAGGAAAACAGTATGGAGGTTACTCAAAAACTTAAAAATAGAACTAGTATATGATCCAGCAATTCCACTTCTGGGTATTCATCTAAAGAAAATGTGACACTAATTTCAAAGGATATGTGCACCCCTATGTTCATGGCAGCATTATTTATAACAGCCAAGCTATGGAAACACCCTAAGTGTCCACTGATGGATGAATGGATAAAGAAGATGTGGTATGTGTTTATGTGTATATAAAATGGAATACTATTCAGCCATAAAAAAGAATGAAATCTTGCCATTTGTGACAACATGAATGGAACCTGAGAGCATTACTCTAGTGAAATAAGTCAGATAAAGAGAAAATACCATATGGTCTTACTTAAATATGGAGTTTAAAAAACAGAAAACAAACAACAAGAACCCCAAGCTCATAAAGAGAATGGACTGATGGTTGCCAGAAGTTGGCGGTAGTAGGGGAGATGAGTGAAGGGGACCTAAAGGCAAATAAATAAATTAACTAAGTGTCTTTCTTAAAAATAATACCTAGTATTGACCACAGTATGGGAAACTGGATGTGCTGCTTGAGGAAAATAGGCATCTTCAAGCCTTAAAAACATACATAATCAATGATCTAAAAATTCCATTTCCAGGAGTTTATCCTAAGTAATTTTCTAGTCACTATCAAATGTTGTGAGTCAGGAATTTGTATGTGTGACTCCAAGAACAAACCCATTATCAACAATCTACTAGGTAAAAGAAAAAAATTTTGAATTTCTCTGAATTATTCTGGAAGTTTAATGACTTAAGGCAAGTTTCCTTTTTGGTCTTCAGTTTCCAAAAAATTTGAGCATAAATTTCTAGATGCCAAAACACATCAAAAAACAAAATGAAAAGGAAATGAAAGTATCTGCGACAGGTATGTAAAATGAATATACTCAATATATGACATTCAATAAGAAACTGATGTTTCAATGTCAAATAAAAAATAAATAGTGCAAGTAGGCAACCATTATAAGGCCAATAAATTTGAAAATATATGTATTGAAGCATGTAAATTAGAACAGTATAATATTCCCCACCCCCCCACCAATAACAAAAATTTAAGAGATAATCTGCAGTGTTGAAGAGGATGTGGGAAGACAGCACTTCTCATACTCGTTAGTATAATGCTGAATGAAAAGGGCAGGAGAACTGCCCATGCAATAATCTTTTAAAGAGAAATACAGCAGAATGTTAACAGTGGCACCTGTGGGTGATACTTGCCAGGTAGCTATAGTTTTTATTTTAAAAATGAACTAATTGATTATACACCAGATACTTTCTAAGCAACTGCCTCACATCAAGGAGGGAGGAATTATCAACCCTGTTTTATAGCTGTGCAAACCAAGCAAGTTAGTAAACTCTCAGACACAAAAAATCTTGTAAGATTCAAATCCATGTGTACTTCCAAAACCTGTGCTCCTTGAACACATGGAGTCTACAGGAGTATCATAACAATGCAATACTTTCTTAACCTCAGAATGCAATTTAAGCTAGAATATTGGACAGAAACTGGGATTTCTACTGCTGACATAGGATCAACTGACACAGTCAACTAATACATAGGTTAATACAGGTTAAGCTGAAGTGTATAATCAAGAATCAGTAATAAAGAAAGCTAAAACACTATCTTCACAAGAAATCTAGTAAGAAAGGTATTACCACTTTGTCTAGAAAACAAAATTGAGAAAGATCTTGCAAGTTGACAGAATTTGAATCCACACACCTGCTCTTTCCATTATACCATACTGCCTTTAATGTACAGGAACAGCAGCCAGACAGCCTACTTTAGATATACACAGCTACAAATTGTTTAGTGCTCACTCTCCATTGGTCACTAGTTTATTCACTTTTTTAACCAAGGGAAGTTCAAAAGAAAATCTGGCTGTTTCAAGACAAGTTGTTGTTTTACTGCACTGTGTATATGTAAGTGATGATATATCTGGAAGATCAGTATGAGTGAACTGACTGCCAAAGATTTTTTCTGAAATGAAAAAACAGGCAAACTTTTGGATACTTACAGCCTCAGTAGGAGTCTTTTTCAGTTTAGTCCTGTCCACTTTCATGTTTTCGATTTTATGGTTTATGATCTGAAAAGAAAATCCCCCCCAAAAGTGAGAACTTGAAGTTGCAATCTTGAACTCTACATACCTGGACATAAGACAATATGGAATGAAGAGGATGCAAAATGCTCTAAGTAAAACTCTGGAGTTATGATGCAGGCCAGCTTGGAGGCACAGTTATGAGGCAGGGAGGAGTAAAGAATCCCTCCAAATGAAACTGGCCCACATCCATATATTACATAAGCTGTAACCAATTTAAGCCAAAATTAAAATGCACCCTCATTTTTACAAACCTCTCAAACTCATACCTGAAAGTAAGAGTAAAATGTTTTTAACACACCTCAGGATGAAAAATTCCACCATATCCTGCAGTTTTCTGGAAAATTTAGCAATACCACTTCTGGGAATTTATCCAAAGAAAATCGTAAGAATGTATACAAATATTCAATCACAAGAATCCATATTGCATGACCATGTATAATAGTGAAAAATTGAAGAGGTTCAAATATCCCAAATAACATTGGTTTAAATCAGAATATTACACAACTGTTAAAAATACTGCACACAATTATATAACAGCAACGATGTTCATGGTGAAATAAAAAGGTTACAGAATTAAATGAATAGCATAAACCTATGTCTAAAGAAAACAGCTTAGAAGGGATATACATAAAATGTTAACTTAACACTAACCAAAAGGAATACATACATATGATTGTTCTTACCTGTGCTTTTTTGTATCTTTTACACAATCTTTTACTAAGGCCATGTAATTTGGAAGGCTCAAAAGTGGGCAAGTCTGATGAGACCCATACTATATGCCTAGGTCATCTTTGATGGCAGACAGGTCCTTTAAGCTGCCTGGCCAAGGCACAGGAAGAAATAAAGGTTTCCCTCATTAGCAACTAGGACATATGCAGAGGTAGAAGTGAACTGCAGGCTCTTTACTACTAATAATAATGTATTTGCTACATAGCAGTCACTGGAGATCAATGTCCCGCCTCTAAGAAGGCTGGCATAATATATAAAGCTGACCAAGCACAAGTATAAACTTTAGGCAGCTTTTGGCCTAAATTTAGTCCAACACACTCAGTACTTTGGAAATAACACGTATTTGCCTATATGGCTGGCATCCATTCAACCAGAGCTGGTGAAAAATCCAGAGTATATTCTAAAACATTTCTGAAGAAAAAAGATGTTTCCCCTCTAAGATTCACGTTTAGGGTACGTGATTCCAGATTACTTTTTAAAAAATGACCCCAGCATCTAGTAGAAAATAAACAAAATGCCTGCTGCCAACAATTTCCAAATATCTAAAACGAGGCCAACAGGATTCTGGCAATAGTCTGATCCAAGTAGTGGAAACTGTAAGTAAGCTATTTGTACACTTACTCTCAGGTTTGCTTTTTCTCATAAAACTTCACACCCATGATTTAGAGCAAGTGGCTGTCACACCATTGTGGCTGTAGTCATTTGAGGGAGGCTATTAAACTGCCTCTGCTATAGGAAGTAGCAGTCAGCCCCAACACCATACAACCCAAATGCTCTCCCTCCAAAATTAGGAACAAAGTAAGGATGTCTGTTCTTACTAATTTTATTATCTAAGTAGAAAATCCCAAGGAATCTACAAAAAACCTCCCAGATCTAATTAATGATCTCAGCAAAGTTATAGGATACAAGATAAACATATACAAATCAATCATATTTCTGTATACTGGCAATGGACATATGGACTCCAAACTTAAAAAGTACACTACCACTCACAACTGCTCAAAAAAAAATGAAATACTTAGGTATAGATCTAACGAAGCATGTACAGGACTTGTATGCAGAGAACAACAAAATGTTGATTTAGAAAATCAAAGACTTAAATATATGAAGAGATATTACTATATTCACGGAATCAACACAGTAAAGGCAAAGAACTACAACAGCTAAAACAATTTCGAAAAAGAAGACAGAAGAATCACTGTATCTAATTTTAAGACACACACACATTTCCTTTATCTATATATATTTAAAAATATATAAAATGGAGTATTATTAGGTCACTAAAAAAGGGAAATCTTGGCATCTGCAATAACATTAATGGACCTTGAGGGCATTACGCTAAGTGAAATAAGCCAGACAGAGAAAAGACAAATTCTGTATGATCTCACTTATATGTAGAATATCAACCCCCACTACAAAACAAAAATAGAACTTATATACACAGGAAACAAACTGGTGTTTGTCAGAGGCAAGGGGTGAGGGTAGGTGAAATGCATGAAGGTAGTCAAAAGACTCAAACTTCCTGTTATAAAACAAAGAAATCATGTGAACGTAACATCAATCATGATGACTACAGTTAATAATACTGTATTGTATAGTTGAAAGTTGCTAAGAGTAGATCATAAAAGTCCTTTTTTTTTTTTTAATGGAGGTACCAGGGATTGAACCCAGGACCTTATGCACACTAAGCATGCGCTCTGCCGTTGAGCTATATACTTACTCCCCTCCTTAAAAGTTCTTATCATAGGAAAAAAAATTTTAACTGTGTGGTAGTGGATGTTAACTAGATTTACTGTGATTATTCCACAACATATACAAATATGTAATTATCTTGTTATACACCTGAAACTAATATAATGTTTTATGTCAACTACATCTCAAAAAAAATCATAGACCTAAATGTAAAATCACAAAACCTATTGGGAGGGGGGTATAGCTCAGTGATAGAGCGTGTGCTTAGCATGCCTGAAGTCCTGGGTTCAATCCCCAGTACCTCCATTAAAATAAATAAATAAATAAATAAATAAATAAATAAATAAATAAATAAATAAATAAAATAAAATAACTAAAAATTAAAATTAAAAAACCCACTGGGAGAAAATACTTTCAAACCAGATATACTACCTAGAATATATTAAAAAAAAAAAAACTCTCAAAACCCAACAGTGAAAAAAATCAAACAATCCTCCAAAACAAGAACACTAACTTGTGCAAATAACTCACAACTATTTTACTGATTAAAAAAAAATGTAGATGAACACTGGAATTTGACACAACATTGTAAAATGACTATAACTCAATTAAAAATGTTAAAAAAATGCAGATGAGGTCACTGGCAAATCTTCACACAAGTATGTATCACTTTAACTAAAACTATTTAGACTTATGATTCTGTACCAGTCAAGGGGCTGGGTTGAAAACAGTAGACTCTGGCTATAACTAATGCAGAAAAGTGATTTACTGGAAGGATAACTGATAGCTCACACAATCAACAGGAAGGCTTAGAAATCCACATTCAGAAAACAAGAGGAACCAAGGAAGATAGGTAGCCTGGAACTATAGCCAAGGACCTCCCACAAACATAGCTTAGTTGGGGGTGCCTCTGTTGCCAACACCAGACTCTGGACGCCTAGAAGCCACTGCTGGTGGCAGTATGATTTCTAAATGGTCTCAAGTTACTTGCATCAGTGGCTCTAAATGCAAAGTCCCAAGTGTGAGCATTTAATTGGTCAGGTTTAGGTCCCATGCCTATGCTCTAGCTGTCAAGGTTTTGGGAGAGCAAGTACATTTGGCTTTTCTAGTTTCCATATTGTTCAGGTTCCAAACTCTTCATAAACATATTCAGATAAGCATCCAATTAAAAAACTAAACCAAAACAAATGAATAAACATGCATACGTCCTCATAACAAGTGCAATGTTAACCTAGTTTCTATAATTCTGTTGCAAGACATCTATAGTTTAAAAAAGAAAGATCACTGTCCATGAGAGATCAATTTTAAAAAGTTCAAAAGTTCTTTTGTTTCTAGTATTCTATTTCTAAGCTGGTTTAATGGTGGGAAGGGAGAATATTTTTTTACTGCCCACTACAAGCCACACAATAGTTAGGCTGGTGTTTCCCAAAGCATTTTAGAGCACCTAACTCCACGAAGACTAGGTTCCAGTAACTTGGGGAACGTTCCAAATGTAATTTTCTTCCTTTAGGACAGTCCCACGGCTGACTGACATTACTAACGGCTCCAAAAAATCCTGGGTAAAAGAAACTTTATTAGAGCATAGAATCATTTTTTTTTTCAGGTGGCATCTACTGAAAATCCACCGATTTAAGTATCCCAAAGAATGTACTTTGAGACATGCTGCCCAGGGGCTTCATGTAATAGTCTTTCATACAGTCCTCACCATTCAAGCCAAGTTTTGTCCCCATTTACAGATAGAAAACTGAGGTGCAGAGAAATTAAGTATCTTGCCTGGTTAGTGAATGTTGGCCCCAAGAACTAAATCCAGGACTTTCTGACTCCCAAGTCCATGCTTCAGTAACATGCTGTTCACTTTATTTACTACTTTTATTACTATAATAAATACTTGCAGATAAAAATATAAATTGTGACAGATTCCTCTACACTGCTGGATCCCATTGTTCAAAAAATTATTGCGAGAGGAAGCTGAGGCACAAAGTGAAAAGCTGAGATACTGTCAAACTCACTAATGATGAAACACTAGGGAATGAGTTCCACCTAATGCTTAGAAGTTAAACAAGTGAAAATTCCATTACACAAAAAAGCCTCTAACAAAAATAAGTTATTTCTAAACAAATCCCTGGAAATGGTTTACTGCCTTTTGTTGGGTCAGACGAGAACTCTGTGCACCAAGCAATCTCTATGCATAATATTTCTTCCTAAACTTAGGTTAGAAAGATAAACTTTCAGAAAACTAATTAAGTATTATGAACCACCATCCATAGCTACACTTAAATTAAACTTAATTATTTCTAATTAATTAACCATTTCTTTGTTTTTACTTCCTCATTCCCCTCAACTTCACTCAGCTCTGCGGTCTGAATCTTGGTTTTGCAGGGTTTACATCAAGACAAGTGTGTACAATTAAAATATACTGAGGGAAGTCACTCTTTGGGTTAACTCACTTGGTAGTAATCACCTCCAGTTGATCAAATTTAAAATGACTTAAGGACAGAGGACACCTGTAGTACCCAAATCTGGGTCAACAGCAGTTGAGCATAGTGGTAGACTGGCCTTACTATTCAAAGTATGGTGGAAGGATCAGCAGCACTGACATCATCTGGGAGTTATTAAAAATGCAAAATCTCAGGCCCCACCCAGACCTGAAGAATCAATCTGTATTTTAACATCTTCAGGTGATTTATATTAAAGTTTGAGACGAACCAGAACATAATACAATTTCCAAATCAGGAAACCCAAGTTAGAATCCCTGCTATATCACTTACTGTGTGAGCGTGGACAAATCAGCCTTATGTGCACTTCTGTTTCCTCAACTGTTGAAATATGGATAGCCAATCTCCCCACTTCCACATCCACTTTCGTCCAATCCACTCTCCAGGGAGCAGTAAAAGTAATCTTCTCAAAACATAAATCAGCTCATGTTACTTCCTTGCTTAAAACATTTCAACAGTTTCCCTAGAATTATTTCCTAACTCTAACCATGACCCACAGGGCCCTGACATGATCTGGCTCCTGGAACTCTCTCCGATCTCTCTGAACAACCACACTAATCTTTCTGTTTAGTTTCTGGAACACTCTAAATTCCTTCTGGCCTCTAGACTGTTACAGGTGCTATTCTTACTGGAATGCCTCTGCTCCAAACTCCCATTCTTCCCACAGCTAGTTTCATTTCAGGAATTGACTTTAAGACCCAAAATGGCTCCCCAAGGCAACTCACCTAATGCTGGTCTAATTGTTATTTTTCTATTATAGTACCCTGCTTGTTTCTCTCATATCAAATATCAATTAGTACAACTGGTTTGATTTTCTACAGTGTTTAAGCTCTCAGCACCTAGCACAGCATCTTCCACGTGATAGGTATGCAAGCATTTGTAGAACTGAGTTCAGAAAAGAAGTATGCACTGAGAATAAAATCTGTGATTGTCAGCATACAGACAATACCTGAAGCCATGGGTCTGGAGATGTCACTTACAAAGAAGAAAGGAAAGAGGCCCAGAACTGAGTTCTTATTTGATCTAACACTTAAAAGTAAGGCAAAGGAGGGGAATCCAGCAAAGGAGTAGCCATTGAGATAGAAGCAAAACTAGTTCATCATGTTATCATGAAAAACACAAGATGGCAAGACTGATCAACTGGGTCAAATGTCAAAGAGAAAAATGTCCATTGAAATTGGGAATAGAGATAACTTGACAAGCATTAGTTTCAGTGGGGTGGTTGGAAGGAAAGCCAGACTGTAGTGAATTAGGGAATCTACAGGAAGTGAGACAATACAGATGGCACGCATAGACCATTCTTTTTAAAAGGTTGGCTATAAATGCAAGCAGAGAATTCTGGAGGTCTCATTGAAAGGCAGAGGGTAAGGGAGGGGAAGAGGAGATAATGGAAAGAAAATCCCTAAGAAAGCTGAGGATAGTGGACTATATAGCCTCTCACTATTTCACCTTCATATAATGAACATTAGGTTTTGAACTGCAGAAACAGTACTAACCAGAGTAAGGACAATCCTCTCCCTAATCTCTTAAAACTTGACTGAGTGTCCCTCCCTGAGTACTCACATTGTACCCTGTATCTATCACTTTCTGCATATTAATGAGAAAACGTCTGCCACAGGGTGAGGAAGTGTAAAACAAGCAAACAAAAACCTAACCTGGGAGGAGAATATAAAAGATTATCAGTGGTTGCCTCTAGGTGGCAGAATAATACATAGTTTTATTTACGCTTCATGCTTTTCAGAACCTTCCAAATTTTCTGTAATTGTTCATCCATTTAAATGAGAATTTTTCTTCTGTACAATTTTTCTTAAGGTAGAAAACAATGGCTTCTGATCCAAAGGGCATGCATCAAATTAAGAACAATGTCATCTAAACAAACGCCTTGGATTGGTTGCTGCCTTTTCTTGGAGCTTCTTTCCCATACCTCCTGTTTAATTCTGAAGTATGGCACACAGCAAGCACTCAATATTTATTGACTTGGTTCATCATTGATAGGTGTACAAATGCTGTACACATGTATGAGAGCATGGGTCAATTTAAGTCAGCCTAAAATTCCCACTGAAATCATGGAAAAACATGGTGGTTTTTAAGCAAGGCTTACAGAGAGCACTAAACTCCATAAAGCAAAACACTATTTCCCCTTTGCTTCCCTGCAGTCTCTGAAAATAAATTCAGGTGAGAAATGCCCAGACCACCCACTATGTCAGGAAACAAGCTGAATCTTGAAACCCAGCCTGCTATTGACCATTTCATTAGACACAGAGACATCACATTCACTGATTTGTTAAAGGGACATCACTTGATTATTAGGCCTTTTCATACACTCTAGTTTCTGATTATGTACATTAATACCCACCCAATATATATTCTGAAAACCCACTTATCATTATAATAACAGATAACATTTACTGACCACCTATTATGAATTATCTCTAATCCTTATAACTACTGAGAGATCATTCCTGGTTTACTGAGGTCAAGAGTAGCCACATACCCAGTAAGTGGTAGAGTCCAGATTCAAACCAAATTAGCTCCACAACTCTATGGTACGTAAAATGTCTATATGCACAGTCCACCCTGCTACCCACCTACTACTGACACCAATATTCCTATCTTTGGCCACATAAAACATGACCCTGAGGACTACTGACCCAGATATTATTGGACACTGATAGTAAAATGTAATAATAAAGCAACTGAGGAACAGCCTTTACTCACTCAAGACAAATTTGGAAATTATCTGTAGAAATACCTTGAGAGTCTTTCCCTCAAAATCTGAAAACACTATACCTCAGGTAAGTATATATGCTTGCTCTTGGTGGTTTTCTGCACTGCAGTATACTCAGAATAAGGGTAAGGATACCAAGGAAGAGGAATTTGAGACCTCTAACACTGACTTAAGAGGTGAGAATGGTGTCTAAGAAAGCACTCCTTAGGCATCCTCTACCATACAGTCCTGGGAAGCTGCAGATCCAGGAGTTATCCTTCTGGTCATTACTCCAAATTATTTAGAGAGAGAAATTGGCATCACAAGAATTAGGCAACAAAACAGGGCTCACCAAAGTTGTAAAGCAGTTTTGCCAGTAGAAAGGAAACGGCAGCACACCAAGGAGCCCTTCCTGGCATTCCCAAGAAAAAAATAAAAAACAGCAACTTCTGCGTGAAAGTTATGCTCATTAAGGAAAAGAAGAAGAGGTTCCTTGTCTACACATTTTACATTGGTGCTCTGGAATAATCTCAGTCTACCCTTTAAGAATAATCTTGTCTCCCATCATCCCCTTCCTTATTTGTTGCTAGATTTGGTGCAAAAGATCAATTATAACAGACTGGTTATTCCCTATCTCATCATATCCAATTTCAAAGACAAGTGTTTTTTCAGTCTTGTCCACCTCTAATAGAAAATTAAGACATCAGCCTTTAAACTAATATCCTTTATTGAACTGTCAACAACTTAACCACACAAAAGCCTGCCACTATTTAATAGGTGAACTTCACCCAGAAGAGCCACAGGAAGCACTCAGAGAGTTCACGAAAATACACTCACATCAGAAGTCAAAACTAATTTTAAAATATCTTTAAAAAAACTTACTTAAAAATTAAATCTAGCGTTCGCAACCCTGGCTATGCAAAATCACCTGAGACTTATTTTGAAAACTAAAACTGTCTGGCCATACAAATATCTGTCTTGGTAGATATGAGGTGGAAACTTTTTTTTCAAGCTATATAGGTGATTTGGCTGTACCGCCAGACTTGAGAACCGCTTTGTTAGATATTAATTATGCTTTGCCAATCTGTGACTCATTTAAGAATTTGCTTTAAAATAATGGGGGAGGGAGTGGGATATAAATAAATTAATAACAGCCATGTGCTGACAACTGTTGAAACTGGTAACAGGTACATGGGAATTCATTATACTATTTTCTAACTTTAGTGTATGTTTGAAAAATTTCATAAATTAAAAATATTTTAAATTAAAACTCATCCTGCTAGATCTCTCTACTCCAATCTCCACATTGCTGCCAGAGCAAATCTCCCCCAAACTCAAAATCTACCTACATCATCAAGTGTAAACTCCTTACCTAACCAGCATCCAAGACCTCTAGGACCCAATCCCTACTTGCCTCTTACTAGGGCCATGACATTACACACACAACAGTCCCCTTGACTCCCCCATGCTTTAACCATGCCAATTTTTCTTTTTTTACAGTTTCCATACCATTCAAGACCTTTGATACCTTGACTCAGATTGTTCTTTCTGCTAAAATGGCTGCTCCCTGCATATCTCCTAGACCTCAGCGTAAATGTCACCTCCTCTATCACGCCTTTTCAGATATCCTCTCTCCTAGAGGAAAACTGATCACTCCCCTCCTTTGTGTCCCTACTGTATCCTGCATACACCCTCAATCAACGCACCTCTCTTTATTTACATGTCAGTCTCCCCACTAGAGTGAGTTCTGCATGAGTGGGGCTGTGTTTATCTTTGCATTCCTGTTGCCAGCATAGGAACTGTCACTTAGTAGATCAGTAAATGAATGAATGACTATCCAGTAAATGTTTAATGAAGTTAAAAAATTCAAGTCACATTAAACTCTTTTGGTGACAATTTCAACTGAGAAAATCAATTTATACAATTCATGCAATCTCCATCTTTCATTCAACAAATAGTTATAAACATACTATATGCAGGGCATTGCGATGGGTGCTATGAGATGGCCAGGTATAAATCAGAGGAAAAGATTAGAAGCAATGGTAATATAAAAGCAACAGAAGCCAGTACACAAAAACACAGTCAAATTACAACTTCCTGGTGGGCAAAGCAAAGCTGGAAACACAATTAATTACAAGATCAACACAATACATAAGGTAAATACTTATATAACACCAACCATAATCCTCTTTTTTTAAAAATTTGGCTTTTGAGATTAAAGTTACATAAAGCAGAGTACACCTTTAGCAAAAGAGAAACAATTAGCCCAGCTTTCACCTTTGGGTATAGGGCTTTGGCAGAAAAATATATGCTAGGAAATAAAAAAACAAACAACCCAGAAATTTGGACAACCTCTTAATGACATGTGGAAAAATCTTTAGATTTCTTTGTGTCCTATAATGAGGGATCACTACAAAATCCTGAAATTCTATGGAAAATTTTCACATATGTGGGTATTTTTCTGAGAAGACAGTTGATAGCTTTCACTGCCTTCTTAAAGAGATCTTTGACCTGAAAAATATTAGAAACTATCACCCAACAGAAATATCTCCAAGACACTGTCTGCTTAGCCACTACAATGTTTCCACTTTCATTTATGAAACATAGACATATGGTATTTCCCCTCAAGCCATAAGACAGGCCACTGTCAAATACAATAAAGACAGTACAAGAAACCAAAGAAACAGAATTCCAATGCTTTTGTATTATTCAGCTCCAATTCACTCATATCCCTAGGTTTATAAAGAAATATGCAGCATCTCTAAAATTAAACCTCCTCTATGTAATGGGGAATTCTGTAGTCCTGGATAAAATCCTCTATTTCTGTATCCTGAAGAAAGGTAGAGAAGGCACACACCTTCTATAAAGGCTAGGTTAAGTATATTTCTAAATAAAAGCTAGGTTTTAATGCCTTAAAATACTCTGATAAAAGATACATCTATATTAGAGGAGAAGAAAACTTAGTATTTATTTGCTACCATACATGTGGATTAATTATTTTTTTTTTTTTACTTTAAAGGCAGAAACTGAGGACTACTGCTAGAAGAAAGAAAAAATGAACTAGAGGAGAATGGAAAGGCCTGAAAGTGAGGCCAATTGGGCTTAAATTCCATTTACTAGCTGAATAATTTCAGACAAGTTACTATACCTTTCTGAGTCAGTAACCTCTGTAAAATAAACAAACACCAGTCTATCTCACAGGACTGTGCCTGGCAAAGAGTAGGCCATATTATTGTTTTCTTTCTTTTAGCTCCAGGTTAATCTAAGGGCAGCAATCTTAATGCTGGATCTCTCTCTCTCTCTCTCTCACTCACTCACTCACACATACACACAATCAAAAGCAAAAAAACTGTTTTTTCCCCAGTCTTTCTACATGTTATCTGAATATGAAGAACATAAACTACACATTAATCTCCAAACTAGTAGCCTTAAGTACTGACTAAATTCAACTTTGATGATGAGATTAGGAAGCTCCACGTCTTATTCTCGTCTTATTCTCGAATTAGTTATAGTTCTCCAAAGGTTAAATAGTTTACTAAACAATGTTCAGGCCATGCCACTTAAGAATCAGAAATGTTAAGTGTATCTCAGCTATTCTGAGCTACTTCAAATGAATTTGGAAGGAACAGAGAACAAGATTCTTCTATATGGTTAAAAGAACAAGTTATTTATAGCAATTATCAGCATGGTAGCAAACTCAGCATGATGAAAACAATTTCAACTTTACAGGTTTGGTATGAGGATCAAATTAGTTCACTGATATGAAAGCTTTAAAACAGAGCCTTTAGAGAAAAGATTATGTCCCAACATATAGACAAAACTGGCTCTGTTTGAGTAAATTTAACACCACCACATATTGCTTGGCACTCAGTCATTTCCAATGTTCTTTAAATAAACCAAACAATGTGAACAATCTGCTGCCTTAAAACATTTATAACATGAAAGGTGTTGGCTGAAAATTAAAGAATAGCATGCAAAGGTACTCTAGTTCCCTGTCACAAACTGACTTTGTGACTTTAGGACAATCTGGGCCTCAAACATATATAAAATGTAAATATAATAATCAAGATCCCTTAAAGCACTGTCTATAATACTATGCCTTCAGTTCAAGACAAATGTTAAGTATTAAACATGAACAACCTGAATTAGTCTCAAAAACTAAAGGAAAGAAAAGAATTTGACTACAAAAAAATTCCAAACCATAAACAGAAAATATCTGCAACAGGATAAAAAAAGGGTTAATATTTCTTTCTTTTTGGGGGGGAAGTTATTAGGTTTATTTATTTACTTTATTTAATGGAGGTACTAGGAACTGAACCCAGGACCCACTAGCATGCTTAACACACACTCTACCACTGAGCTATATCCGCCCCTGCAAAACTTCTAATATACAAAGAACTCCCAAAACTCACTAAAACAATCCAATTGAAAACCAAGTAAAAAGGAACTCGCAATTTGCAGAGGATATAAACATTTGCTCATCCTTACTAGTAATTACAAAAACACTAATCAAAACAAGGAGATGCTATTTTTCACTCATCAGACTGGTTAAAAGGAAAAACAGCAGCTTGTTTTGGCAGATGTAGGTGGAGAAAGGGCACTCACAAACACCTTGGTGGAAATGGCGATTCAATATAGCCTTTCTGGAGGTCATTTTGTCAGTATCTTATCAGAAATTTAAATGGGTACCATTTTTTGACCCAGAATGAATTCTACTTCCAAGGCACAACAACAAGGAATGATTAAATTACAGCCGATCCAAGCTTTGGGATGCAATGCAACCATTAAAAACAATGGAGTTATGTCCTAACATATGCATAGTACATAAATGGATAAGCACAGTATGTGAACACTAAAAGGCATAAAAGCATACATACAAATTGTTAACAGATATAAAAGGAGACTGTCATTTGTGGGGGTGGGAGCTAATTTTTAACTGAAATGTTTATTTTGTTTGAATCTTCTTTTTTAAGAGTAAACATGTTACTTTTATACTTTAAAGCAGCTGAAAAGAAAGGGAAAGAAAATAGATAGGCTTAGACATCACTTTAGTTTCAAAGTCTTACAATCAGGAAATTCAGCCCCATCTATACATTTATGGCATCCATAAATATGCATGAAAACCCAGCCAAATCGAATTGTCTCATTAAAGAGCTCCAAATTGACCTCATGTTGAAAAGTAATAATCATGTCAAAAGGGCAAAGAAACTGAGCTTTCTTTGGACTTGTGACTTATTTACCCTCCTACTCCCTTAAATATTCCCCATTTTTTGGTTAACTTTCTTATAGGAAGAGGGTTACTTATTTTGCAATTCTAAGGATGACACCTGCTGGCACATTTAGAAATAGAGATAAATTCAGTTTTAAGGAAAGATATAGCATAGTAGAAATATACTGGACTAGGTAACCTGGGTTCAATGGCCAACTCCACCACTAACCAGCCATGCTACCATGGACAAGTCATTTCTTCTAATTGGTAACTATAAAATAAGGAGTTTGATATGGATAATATCAAATATGAGGGTCTTATCCAGTTCTTCTGTTGAACATTGAGAAGACCACAATTTTTAAAGCCACTGGTAATTAGTTTTGCTGGAGATAAATGTTTGAATTCTTCCATGCAGGCAGTCTGCCTTTACTTTTAAAAAGTAAAAATCTAAAATGCTCTATGTAAAAGATTATATTCAAGTGACAGCTGTACCTCTCCAGACTATACTTGGCCTCACCAAGAGTTAAGGAAATTTGAGGGGTAGGGAACTGGAGCCCCAGATTAGGTCAACAAACTGCAAGGTACTAGGTACTCTGAACTGGAGAAGTCAAGCTACTCCCTGCAAAATATGGCAGCAGAGGTATAAGGAGAGCAGGCTCTGAAGCAATGATACTGGATATATCCAGGTTTATGCTCTTCACTCACACTAATATTATCAAGGATTACCCTGAAGTGCTGTCATAGATCACATGCTAAACATACCACAGTCAATAATGCAGGATAGTCTTTCTATGGGGCAATTGGGCAACAAGTATCGAAAGCCTCACATTTTTTTGTATTCTAGTTCTAGAAATGTGTTAAGAAAATAAACATGGATGTCACAAAGATTTCTCTATTAGGCAAGTTCTCTTACATCGACCGCTTAAGAGTCGCGCTGTAAGAAGAAACAACCTCTCCTCTTCCTCTCCGCCATCTCCTCGGCAGCCACAAAACAGCAACTTTGCGTGAGTGCCTCTCCATCCATGTTGGCCAGGCTGGTGTCCAGACAGGCAATGCCTGCTGGGAGCTCTACTGCCTGGAACATGGCATCCAGCCCAATGGCCAGATGCCAAGTGACAAGACCACTAGGGGAGGAGACAACTCCTTCAACACCTTCTTCAGTGAGACAGGCGCTGGCAAGCATGTGCCCAGGGCAGTGTTCGTAGACCTGGAACCCACAGTCATTGATGAAGTTCGCACTGACACCTACCGCCAGATCTTCCATCCTGAGCAGCTCATCACAGGCAAAGAAGATGCTGTCAATAACTATGCCTGCAGTCACTACAACATTGGCAAGGAGATCATCGACCTCATCTTGGACCGACTTCGGAAACTGGCTGACCAGTGTACAGGTCTTCAGGGCTTCTTGGTTTTCTACAGCTTTAGTGGGGGAACTGGTTCTGGGTTCACCTCCCTGCTGATGGAATATCTCTCTGTCGATTATGGCAAGAAGTCCAAGCTGGAGTTCTCCATTTACCCAGCCCCCCAGGTTTCCACAGCTGTAGTTGAGCCCTGCAACTCCATCCTCACCACACACACCACCCTGGAGCACTCTGATTGTGTCTTCACGGTAGACGAGGCCATCTATGACATCTGTCGTAGAAACCTCAATATTGAGCCAGCAACCTACACAAACCTGAATAGGTTGACAGTTCAAATTGTATCCTCCATCACTGCTTCCCTGAGGTTTGATGGAGCCCTGAATGTCGATTTGACAGAATTCCAAAACAACCTGGTACCCTATTCTCACATCCACTTCTCTCTGGCCACATATGCTCCTGTCATCTCTGCTGAGAAAGCCTACCATGAACAGCTTTCTGTAGCAGAGATCACCAATGCTTGCTTTGAGCCAGCCAACCAGATGGTGAAATGTGACCCTCACCATGGTAAATACATGGCTTGCTGCCTGCTGTACCGTAGCGACGTGGTCCCCAAAGATGTCAATGCTACCATTGCCACCATCAAGACCAAGCGTACCATCCAGTTTGTGGACTGGTGCCCCACTGGCTTCAAAGTTGGCATCAATTACCAGCCTCCCACAGTGGTACCCGGTGGAGACCTGGCCAAAGTACAGTAAGCTGTGTGCATGCTGAGCAACACCACAGCCATTGTTGAGGCCTGGGCTCACCTGGACCACAAATTTGACCTGATGTATGCCAAGAGTGCCTTTGTTCACTGGTATGTGGGTGAGGGAATGGAGGAAGGAGAGTTTTCTGAGGCCCGTGAGGACATGTCTGCCTTGAGAAGGATTATGAGGTTGGTGTAGATTCTGTTGGAGGGAGAGGAAGAAGGAGAGGAATACTCAAGTTAAAATGTCACAAAGGTGCTGCTTTTACAGGGAAGCTTATTCTGTTTTAAACACTGAAAAGTTGTGGTCTGATCAGTTAATTTGTATGTAGCAGTGTATACTCTCATATACAATTACTGACCTATGCTTTAAAACACTACGCTTTGTTACAGGCCCAAGCTATCCATTACTCTGATGGATTTGAATAAAGTATTCCCTGTCTTAAATGAAAAAAAAATTTCGCTGTTAGGATATCCCTATGCCTCTTTCCTTCATTCAACACTTAATTTACTGAACACCTATTGTGTGCTAGGAAGCATTGTTTAACATCACGAAAAACAAGGATTTAAAGGTCTGAACATAGGGAATTGGTTACGAAATTATAAATCATGCATACAACAGAATATAATGCAGCCATTGAAAACGTTATAGAAGTATACAGTACGACAGGGAACAGGGGTCCATATATTAGGTGGTAACAGCGAATCTAAAAATACAATTTCTATATTGGTTTGGAGAAAAAGCTTAAAAAGAGACAATTTGAGAAAAACTGAGGAAATGTGAATATGGACTGGATATTAGATAATATTAAGAAAAAAGAACAAATTCCCTACATGTGATAACGGTAATGTGGTTTTGTAGGTACTTATTTGTAAGACATGCATGCTGAAGGATTTAAGGATGAAGTGTCATTCTTCCTATGCTTCAGAAAAATTAAACATGCATATGTCCATATAAATCAAATATGGTGAACTCTTAACAACTGTTGAATTTAGCAGGTGATACACAGGTGCTCATTGTGTTCTTTCAGCATTTTTATGTTTGAAAATTTTAATAAAAGGTTGGAAGGAAGGTAATTTTTTAAAGAGTATTTTTGAAAAAAATGTATCTTTATGCTACACAGGCATAAAGAAAAGACCTGAAGAATATACTGTGCACCAACATGTTAACAATATTTGTCTATGAATGGAAGGATTTCAGGAAAGTTCTATGTTTATTAGTACTTTTTAACAATAAAGCCATGTATACTTCAATAATCATGAAGAACAGTACTTAAAAATGAAGTTAGGAAAGCATTTTCAAACAAGAGTTTGAAATAAATGAGCAAATGACAACTAAAGTTCCATGCCCAAAGCATTATTAAATGGTTTTGCAAACTCTAAAGCAACATGCAAATTTAATATTATACAAGTAATAACAGATTGTTGTCTGGACACCACAAAGTTTTTAAATTTCTACTTACATGAGTAATTTATACCATTCTCACAGTATAAAAATTCAAGCAATTCATGGTAAAGACTGCAGGGGGTGGGAAGGGACTACTGGGTTAAAGTATTATTAAAATTACCAACATCCTCAAAACACTTGATGCAAAAATGTTAAAAAGGATCAATTTGGGATAGGGTAGAAAAAGTTTTTGCTGCATTATTCTCAGTACACTTCAGTATATTTAAAATTTCTTATAACAGAAATGCAAAATTACAAAAAAAAGCTTAAGTTCCTTGACCACTCCTCCCAAATAAACTCATCAGTTTACCCTAGTTTTTAAAAAATATATAAACAGCATCACACAGTATATACTATCTTGCAACTTGCCACAATTATCTCCAAAACAGCTGTATTAATTTATATTACTTGTGGGTAGTATTCCAAGACCAGACTCTTCCCTATATTTTTGTCATTACTTGGTATCACCAAATTATTTTTTGCCAATCTAATGGTTAAAAAGATCTCACTTTAATTTGCATTTCTGATGTTTAGTTTATCTTTTCTGGTTACTGGACATTTTTCGTTCCTATTCTGAGAAAAGCCTGTCCCTAATTTTCTATTGGATTCTTAAAATGTTACTCTTATCATTAAGGTGAGAACAATCCAAGAAAAATGTTAATGGTGACTGAATATCATTGTGGGAGTAGGCATCTTTTCCCAAAGTAAGAACACATTTTCTAGTTTTTCCTAAATTAATTCAGTAATAGAAACTAGAAAATGATGATAAAGTGGGTAAAAAAAACCCTTCTGGATGAAAGTACTACTTTCAGGGTACTCTAATACAGGAGTACATAACACCCTTAAAGAGCTCATAAAATCTAGCTCAAAGAAATAAACATATCTAAAGTACAAGTCTAATGAGGTAAAGAAATAATGGTTGAAGCTATTAATTCATTTGGAATATATTTCACTAACTTTGTTTGCACAGCATTTTTGAGTTGATGATATACTTTTCATGTATCTTGTTTAACTCTAACAAAATTGTGTCACATTCTCTGATGCCCTCCTATAAACTGCTATAGCACTTTTTTTGTTTACTCATATTATTATACTCATTCCTTTGAGTATGATTTACAAGTCTTCCTGCCCTGGTAGACCACACTGTCCTCCATTCTTCAGTTGTTCATATTTGTATTTCCAGCATCTGGCACTACTGAGTACATTCTCAAGTACTTGTTGAGTGAATGAGATACCATCATTCTCATGTAAAGGATGAGAAAACTGGCTCAGTGATGAAGTAATTTGCCCCAAGTAACATAGCAATTAGGTATTTATTTTACATAAACTACAATGGCCTTATCTTTGTAGGGTACTCTATAATTTAAACATTTTAAAATACATCATCTCACTTTAATGCTCACAGCAACCTACGAAGCAGGCTTTTTGATTATCATTTTGTAAGAATGAAAATTTAGTGATAAACCCTAGGCCCACTCAAATCCTAGCTTATATGAAGTATAGCTGTTTCTTTACATACTGTGTATAGGAGCCTCAATGTTTATGTAGCAAACATCTTGGAGGGGGTGGAAAGGGAAAGAAGAAGGTGAAAGATAGTTAAAGCAACAGGACAGAGGCTGGAGACCAGGTGTAGGTCCACCTAAAGACCATAAACTTGTGATATCGCAGTGTCAACTGCATGTGCCACTTTGAAATCCAATCTTGGCCCAAAGGTTTTTCTTGACATTACCCTGTATTCACAGAAGACAACTGCAGGCTTTCTCACCTATCAGCAGTCACAAAAGCTGGGAAGGGATACAGAGCTAAGGAGGGCTTTGATAAACAACAGACAGGTTGTATCATGCATAGACAAAGCAGGGGAAGAAAATGGTAACACAAAGGAAAAGGCCAAGGAACTTTAAATATGATCTCACATACAGTCCTAAACTGGACTGTGAGTTTCTCAAGGGCAGAGACTAACTCTCATTCATTTAACGTCCCTAGCTCCTTGTACTTAGAAACACTTAGTGAATGCTTGTTGAACTGAAAAGAGGTAAGATGTGAGGGGTAAAAAGAAGATATAATATTAACATCAGTAACAACAGCGACACCAACAATGGTTTCCAATTTATTGAGCACTTACTATGTGCCATGTGCTGTATTTTATGTAATATATGAAATGTTAAAAGTGCTACTCAAGTATGTTAACAGTGGTGATACTGATGACTATTGGGAAGACTCATCATAGGTTACTAAGATTACGGCAGAACCTTGAACAGAACAAACTAAAACAGCACGGGGCTGTGTAGCTGGAGGGAGGGAAATCAAGGAAACCAAAGTATTGCACATCACCACAGAGCTGGATAAGATCATTCTGAGGGTATGAGTGTCACTCCTAAGGTTTGGCAAAGTGAAAAACTACTCTGGTGGAACATTCAGTTATCACTGGCCAGAGACTCAGACTCAAAATGAACAAAGAACAAATATCATTCCTTCCTACCACAGACCTGAAGGGCCCAGAAAGGCTTTGCTAACTGACCATCAATCACTTTACTGTGACTGCCTATCCTTGAGCTATTAGAGGGGTTAAGTAAAATAATACATTAAAGAAATTACCGTCTCTTGACGACCTACAGTTTACTAACTACCTTATATTTTCTCATTTAATCCCAATAACCTTACACAAATAAGGTATTTTTCCAGAAGAGACAACTGATAGGTCCAGGAACAAAACTAGTTAAGTGGCCAGCAAAAAATTTAAAAATTGAGCATTTATTTATTCTGCCTTTCTTATATAAATATCACTTGCCAATATATGAAAACAAAATGATAGAACATCACCATTTTGCAACTCCCAATGAATTAATAATGGACCTAAGCTTTTAGGCAGCAGTGGCTGTTAACATCAAAAAAAGAAGAAGAAAAAAAGAAGAGGAATTCAAGACACTACTACAACTTAACAAATGTGAATGAACACATCACCACCAATGTCCTCGCCAAAGGGAATGAACCTGAATTTATAAAGCCTCTTGATCTAGCTGTCAATTTTCAGGAAATACAGAGGACAGAACATGTTGAACTGTACTGAGCATGCAATCAGCAAAATTCAGCCTGTGGAAAACTCTACAGGTCAAATGGCCTGAGTTCTTCAATAGATAAAAAGTATAAAGAAAAGGGAAAAAAGAAAGCTACAGATACTTAAAACAGAATATGAAAAAGCTACTACAAAGTCAGAATAGCAGATATTTTCCAGAGGGAGGAAGGATGCTGTGATGGGGATGGGCACATGGAAAAACATCTAGGGTGAGAAGAAAAGTTCTATTTCTTGACTTGGGTGGTGGTTACAAAAGTGCCTTAAAATAATTTATTAAACTGTAAATTTGTTTTGAGGTGGTTTTACATATCTGTATTCTATATATTTTTTACAATAAAAGGAAAACATTTAAATCACATTAAAGCTACTTACATAAAGTATGATTCCATTTGTATGAAATGCCCAGAATAGGCAAATCTATAGAAATATAAAGTAGATTAGTGGTTGCCAAGCACTGGGGTGGTTGGGAGAAAGAAGAAGGGGAGTGACTACTAATAGACACCGGGTTTCCTTTAAGGGTGATGAAAATGTTCTAAAATTGATGTAGTAATGGTTGTACAACTGTGAACATACTAAATAAAAACTGTTTAAATGGATGAATTATATGGTATCTGAATTCTACCTCAATAAAGCTGTTTTTAAAAAAAGTGTAAGACACCCCAGTTAAACCAAGACACACTTTTAAAATAAAACTAGGGTGGAGCCTGAGAACCTGCATTTCTCAAAAGTTCCCAAGTGATGATGCTGATCTAGGGACCACATTTTGAGAACCACTGCAACAAAAGATTTCAAAACTGCTTCAAGCTGAAGGCAGTACTAACCAACACTGAAGAGTCAAGTGTTCATCAGGACTGGCAAAGTAGTCCTGAATAAAAAATTAACACTGTGCCAAACACTGTTCTATTCCATTGGTTCCCTGATCATCAACACCAGAATCTCCTTGGGAACTTGTTGGAAATGTAAGTTCTTGGGTCCCATCCAGACCTACAGAATCAGAAACTCTGGGTTAAGGCCCAGCAATCTGTGTTTCAGCAAGTCCTCTAGGTGGTTCTGATGTTCCCTAAACTTTCAGAACCACTGTTCTAAGCACTTTATATGCATCAATTCAGCTAAATATCTCTAAAACCCTATGAGGTAGCTAACACTATTATTAGTATTTTACAGATTAAAAATTGTGGCACTGAGGTTAAATAACCTGCACAAGATGACACAACTGGTAAGAAATGGAGTCAGAACTTGAACCCAGAAAACCTGGGTTCTTAATCACTGCTGGGAGATCGCTCTGCTTATAAGAACTCAATCAGCAGAATGCAATAACTAGTGGTGGAACTTCAAAAATAAAAACCAAAGACCCGGAGAAATATGCCTCACTATAAAGACAGGCAAATAAAATAATTGCAGCAAATAATATAATCATTAAAGCAATCCTTCAAATGTGTTCCGAAATATAAGCAGCCAGCAAATACAATATACCTAAATATTTCCAGAGCAATTATCTCTGGTCCCTAATTATTAGGACTTAAAACCTGGGTTATGCTAAAGATGGTACATAAATTCATGACAGTATGTTCACACTTCCTAATTGTTAAAATCTAAATTATTATACTAAAAAGTCATTCCAGAATAATTTAGATGTCCCTACTTCTAGAAGTCACTTTTAGTCACTAAAGATTATAGAAAAGGAAAAACTGCTTTCTTTCAACATCTAAGATTATACAATCAGAATCTCAGAGTTGAAAAATAATTTTCACATTCACCTAGTCCAATCAGCAACCCAGACTGAATCAACCTGTAATACCGATCTCCATTTAATGATACATTCATAAGAAGCTAAAAGAAATCCCAACTTTCTATAAAATCACATTCTGGAACCAATCCATGTCACCACTGTAATTTTTAAAGTCAAATGATTAAACCTTTTTAAGGGAACTAAAAGTCGAAAATGTTCAGGTTAACATCCCAAACAAAACCTACAGCTGTTTTACTAACAGAGAACCACTCCTTCACTATCTGAAAGTGTTTCTATAACAAAGCTGGTCAACAAGTACTTCAAGTTTTAACAACTCAACCCCTATGACACATTAAATGAGAAGGCTCCCAAAGAATCTTCTGAGCCGAATTATTCCTGACATTAACATGTAAACATCTGGTAACCAGTTATTGAGGAAACGAGTCAGAGAACAATACAGCAAAACACCCAACTGCTTGTGACTTGAATCAACCTTACAGATTAGTGAGATCACTGTAAAGCAGCCAAAACTGGTTACAGCTACACATCAGATTTTAACAACTTAATCCAACTGCAAGAGAGGTAACATGGAATGTGAAGGGCAAATATTTTCAAAGCAACCAATTTTGGCATTTCAGTAATACTTCGAATCCATGGTTGAAAACACACAATGAAAGGGGAAAAAAACCAACAGAATTTCCATTGTAAACTTGTAACTCTGGAAAGCTCTGTCCCCAAAATCTATATTTATGCTAGTTTCACAAACTCAGGATTAGAAGGTTTAAGTGATCTTCTTCAAATTCCTAACTACAGAAAACTCAGGACAAGGGTAAATATCTAATCACTCTACAATGAGTGCTCAAATTGTTTTGTTGAATGAATGGATTTTAGTGTAATTCCCAAGAAATCACTTCTTTAATACTTAAGTCAATTTACAACTAGGGATCCGATTTCTTCATTAATGATCAAAGAAGCAAAAGGCCTGAACTCATGATCCATAGCACTGGTGATTCACAATCATATTTCATCTAAATACTTCAGAAACTTTCATTCACGACCTCTAGCCCTCTCTGCCCCTTCAATTTGAAATCACTTTCATTTTAAAGGTAGGCACAAGTGGCCTTGCTCTGCCCTCATGTGTGCTTAAGTCAAAGGCTGGCTGTGCAACTTCCATCCCCAGGTTTTGACCATGGAAAGGACACATAGACCCTATGATGGTCAATGCTGCACAAGGAAAGAAATGAACAGTTTATATGACTCTATACTGGGAGGACAACATTTCCTGAAGAAATTAAAAAAAAAAAACAAGAATAGGAAAACCACAGTTGAGTATAATAGCTGAAAATCAGGATGTAAGTCAAAGCTCTCAAAAATTGTTCAGTACTGCCATTTCAAAAATTGTATTCGAGCCAGAGGAACTCATCACTAAGTCTTAACAACTTAGAAGTTATACGCCAGAGCAGGGGAGATACCAACATCAAAAGAATAAAAAGCAGCGTTATAAAATAGCATAAAAATAACTAAACCACCTAAGGAAATTGAAACCATGATGAAAAACCCCAAAGGCACAATCAGGTCATTATCTAGGAAACATTAGCTTCTTCCACAAGGAGGCCTACTTTTCATGCAGAGCAGTAAGCAGGGCCAAGACATGGAACTGAAGTCAGGTATCAATTAAATCAGACTACCACAGAAAAAGGACTCCATGATTAGTTATTTTGGGATAGTGCCTAGGCCAGCATTATCAACTCCAACTGGGATACAGGAGATTACTGTCATTGTTCCACTATAATGGGGTCCTCCAGGGTCTTTAACTTAGGAAGAATGGGTTAGATACCACTTTTGGGATGTAACAACCAGACATGGGGGGAACCCTATAGGACAATTTCTTCAACAAATAAATCTGAAGGGAGAAAAAAGGGAGGCAATGTGCAGATTAAAATAAATTTAAGACATGTATCAACCCTCCTTTGTGCTAAATGGACTTTCTTTGGATCCTGATTCAAACAAACTAAAATTTGAACACTAGCTTCATATTTGGTATTTTAAAAAGTCAGTTAATTTTTTGAGTTGTGATAATGGTTTTGAAGTTATGTTTAAAAGAGCCCTTTGTCTTTTAGAGATACAAATATTCTGCAAATAGAAAGAAAACAACAGCAGAGGTTTATTTCAAAAATAACCCAGGGGGTAGGGAGTGAAGGGCTGCAGTGGGTAGAAGTATAGACGAAATAGAATGGCTATAAGTTGGTAACAGGTGATGGATACACAGGGGGATCATTATATTATCCAATTATTTTCTGTTTGAAAAACTTCAAAGCATTAAAAAAGGATTGGTTAAATATAGAATCTTGCAATTTTATCTTTTAAATACTTAAGTTGGCTGAAAAAAATCAAGTATAGACAATTCATTTAAATTTTAATTTAGTAATGAGCTCTATCTACCTCAGCACAAGAAATAGCCAGTGCCACATCAAATCCAGACAACAGAAGAACCAAAGGGGCTCAATTACAGAATGGAAATACATACACTCCCACAATCTCCATTCCAAGAAATAAAATACAAACACTATCCACAAAGATCCACAAAAACTAACCTAAAATCACAGCCAATCATACTCATCCTGGTGGGAAATTCCAATGCTGCTCCAATAGCTTCCTGAACCTTCCTGACCAGTTGGTCTTCTGGTTCCTCTGGAGCTCTAACTCACTCAGGTCAGACTACTGGAGGACCTACAAAAAAAAGGAGGGGGGAGAGACACACAACACGTTTATTAGGGTGTGGGGGAGCTAACCATTATATAAATGTTCAAACATAATCACAGTTATTATTTCTTAAGCAATAGCCCTCACATATCAATTTGCATTTTTTAGGACCTGCTTTTAGCAATAACAAGAATTCACAACCAAAACTAAAACAATTCTTTTAATCTGACATTTAGACAAAACCTCTGCAAACTCAACTCAGTTCTCAATCCAAATGAAATTATAGGGAGTCATTATTTTATACACAATTTTATATCCTCACTGTGAACTGATACTAAGGCAATGTTAAATTCATTACTTTTTTGTGAAAAAAATTGCATACATAAATTATTTTTCACCCTCATACATACTTTTTGGCCATACTGGGAGACAAATGATAAAACACCCTGGAAACTCAGGTTGAACTTTGCTACTGAACCTTAGACAAAGTTTTTAACTGGTATTGCCACTCCTTCCTCTCTTCTCAAAGATCAACCTAGAATAAATTAAACTTTTTAGATCATACCTAGATTATCATTCCCAGATTTATTCTAGTTCTGAATGACACAAGTCAAATTGAGGTTTAATTTCTGATCTCTGCTTGACCGACTATGAAGAACACCAAGGCAAAACAGAAAGCAATCTCTCCTATCCTACAATGGAAAAGGGGGAAAATTCTATTACTTTCAAAGCACTTCAAACTGGAATAAAGCAAACCCTAAATCTCAAAACCAGTGAGTGTCTGTCTGCACATAGTTAATTACCGTATGGTTACCCATGGTAAATTTTCAATCCTACATAAATTTTTATCATTATATTCCTATTTCAAACCCCATCATCCATCCTAGGTAATCAGAAAAAAGCATTCACTTTAATATTGGTCTAATTAAAATACTAACAGTAAGGAAACCTACATCCAAATTGATTATACTCACTTCCATTTAGTAAGAATGTTGGAAAATATAAAATGGCAAAAACACAACCAGAAGTAGTGTATTAAAGAAATGTCAGTAATTCACTTTGGAAAAGAAGCTTGGTATCCCAAACAACCTTTCTAAACCCTCTCAAATAGGAATTATCCTGCTCAGGTAAGGCCAAGTAACAGATCCCCAGAGATTTGAAGGACCAAAGAAAGAAGGTAGGGGAAAAGCAGGATGAACACTTAAAAACTAGCCAGCATAAGTTCTCTATATTACTGTGAAAAGTATGGCACCAAATTTCATTACTTTTGTAGGGTGAATGACAGGACCAACTGCCTTTGAAGGAGTGGAAGGAGGGGGTAGGCAAGGGATGAAACACTCCTTCTAAAAGGCAGGACACCTGGGTGTGGTTCATGACAGGAACATTATCGTCGGTCATTCCAGGATGGTGATTTTGCACTAAAATTCTTAGGCTATACGGTTAACCCAGGTGGGAATCACATTCAAACGTAATGAACCATTGGAGATAAAGAGCTTGGCCTACGAGGAGGAAAAAAATACAAAAATGATAGGATTGACCTAGAAATACACTAAAAATTTACAGTTAAAGGAATAAAAATCTTGTTCTCCTCAGGTCATAAAACTACCATATGACACAGATGCATCTGCTAAGGTATTCTTACACTAAGAAAAAGTAATCACAATTTATTGTGTGCCCACCATAAGCCAGGCACTTTATAACTTGTTTAATTCTAGCAACTATTAAGCGCTATATTCCCATTACACAAATGAAAAACTGAGAATCCGAAAAGGCCACAAAATTTGATTGTGAACCCAAAGCACACAGTTATTTCTACCATACCAGGCTGCCTCCCTTGAATGAGGAATGTTGGTGCCTCCTCAATCTACGAAACACTGGGGCTAAGAGAAAACAATGCTGAACATGTAATCTAAAACGGAAACAAATGATAGGGAATTAATTGTCTATAGTAATGGTGGAATAGGGGGAGGGTAGAAAATGGCAATGACTGAGGGGCAGGAGATAATCTATCAAGGCTATTTTATTTTCTAGCACAAGGAGGGGGATAAATTTAGTGGAGCCTGACATGAGACTATCTCCTCTCTAGGGGATTCAGCGCCCATAAAAAGAGAAGGGGGCGGGGACTAGAAGGATCAAGAAATGAGAAAGATGTAAGAGGTGGTTAGCAGCAAAAAGAGACCAAGAGGCCACAGGAACTCGGAGCAAGGCTGGGAAAAGGGGAGGTTCACGAGCTTGCAAGGGGGATGGCGGGGGAAGAACAAAAAGTTGGTTTACTGGAGGGTTATCCTCTACAGCTTTTTTTCAAGTTTTTTTGTTTCTTTTGGGGGGGGGGGTGGGTGTCAAAAGGAAGGGAAGGCTAACAGCCCGGAGAAGGAAGAGCAAAGACAGCAATCATCCAACCACCAACCCATTCACTGTTCCACCTAAGAGTGGCTGAGCAGCAGAGTTGTGGAGAAATCAGTGTCCTGTGCTCCGATCAGGGTCATACAAGTGTGAAGGCTACTATGACTCCATACACGAAGATGGAATAAATGCAGAGAACAGGAAAGAGTATTCAACGCCGTGTCAAGGAAACCAATGGAAGAGGGGAACGGGACGGGTTAGGGGACTTGTGCTAAGCTCTTCCTTAGCAGGACCGGGGAAGGGGTGACAGGGAAAAGCTTTGACTCTTTCTCTTAAATACGAGCCTCAAATATCCATGCAAATGAGGAAGATTCAATCAGACGATGGAATTAGGGGGAAAGTGGGCGAGAAATATCTCAAAGGCACCAAAGCTTAACCCCTATACCTTAGTTCAAAGACCATGGAAGCTGGGGAAGTAGAGCCCACTTCAACTCAAGAAAAACTTGGGGATTCATTTGAGCCGCCGAAAGAGCGGAGAACCGAGGCGGGCCCGCGAAAGGTAGGGTGGAGGGAACCAGTCGTCGTAGGTTGATCCCCTCTACCCCACGGCCCAACTAACCCCCGACCGCACTCCCCAATGAACTCCAGGACTCTCGCCCGCCACCATTCCCAACCCGCCCACTGCGGCGGCGACAACGGAGGCGTTGACCGATTGGTGAGGTAAAGGCGGGCCCACACGCGGCTGAGGCCCGGGAAATGGTGTCTCCTCAACCAACTAGAGACGGGGTGGTCTTTACCTCAGGTTCGGTATTGGCACCTCAGTTTTTCGCCAATCGTCACCTCCTTAATGTCGGGTACCTTAGAGGCGTCACAAACGCGGACAGCCAACACCTCAGTCCCGGGTCCTAGCCGGACAGACATCAGCTTCCGCCGCCATCTTAACAGCAGGCGGACCGACCCTAGTCACTGCCCCCCCCAACCCCCGAGCTACCTCAGCCACCGCCAACGTATCCCACGAGGACGTAACCCCGCTACCGCGAGAACTCACCGGCTAAGAACAGCCCAAGCCAAAGACGTTGCCGCCGCCTCCGCGGCTACTGCAGTCTGTAGCCGAACCACGGCCACCTCCGCGCGATCCCGCGAGAACCTCTACCCGACGGGAACAGCCTGAGCCCAACCCTTCCCAGACCCCTCCTCCCACCGAAGCCGAAGTCGCTACGACTCCGCTCTCACCCTACGCGAAGCGAAAAGCAAATGACGCACCACCTCACGAAGCACCGAGGGGCGGAGCCAATCTGCCGCCGCCGGCTCCCGCAAGTGCCGTGAGAACTATCGCGATAATACGTTTTGGTATCTGCGAGACCTTCGAATTCACCGCAGGATGCCGCCCGCGCCTCGCCTTTAGGAAACACGAGATCTCGCGAGACCTGGGGCACGCTCCTAAAAAGGAGAGAGGTGGGGCCTCATGAAAATGACTGGGAGTTTTCGGGGGAAGGGAGGAACCTCCCGTCCTGCAGGGATCTCGCCTACCACGAGGTTTCCGACCCACTGCGGAGCTGGCTGCCAAACCTCGCGATGACACAGCTCAGCGCCAAATCTCGGCCATGTCCTGAAAACTGCCTCCGCCCCCGATCTAAGGTGTCTAGAGCCTAGTGCTTGAGGAAAATTTAAAAAGTCAACCTGTTTATTCTCACGCTTCCGGGCAGAGCTGTACCAATTAGACAAACTCCATTCTGGAAGAGGAGCAATGGGTCTGCCATTGTTACCTGCCTCCAGGAATCACATATTATCCTGGACTAACACATAAAAGACGTTCAGTCTCACAATAACCACGCAAATGCAAATGCAAACAATGACATAACATTTTTTTGTCCATCAGATCGGAAAAAAAATTAAGACCGATAATATCCAGACTCCTTCCCTCGCCGCACTGCAGGCTTACTGAATCCATCTTAATCTAACTAAAGACTCATACCGTTCGTTCTTAGCTCCAAAGCCACTAATTTTAACTCCTGAGGCTTTACCTTGGCATAACCAAAAGATCCAATAAAGTGGTTTTCTCCAAACAAAGGAGTCTGCCCTCAAAGGAAAATTCAAGCTTCCAAAGGGGTGGGGGGGTGGGGGGAGTGCGTGCTTGAAGCCTTTAATATGGCAGTTTTTCCACGTCTGGCCAACAATGTTTCTCCAATAAATCTTGGGATCCAATCTGGTTCGATACGTGGGCTTTCCTATTCTAATGCATTGTTTTGTCTATTCTAATTTATATATTGTTCTTTTAGAGTACATTTTTAATAGCTGGTAGTACAAATACCCCCATCTTTACTCATCTTTTAAAAATATTTTGTCGGTTATTCTTAGCCATCTTTTTTCCGGATGAACTTTAGAATCGTATTAAGTTCCAAACACTTGATGTATTTATTGAAATTGCATGAATTGTATAAATCAACATAGGAAAAATGGACATCACTACAAATTTGAGACTTCTTATTCAGAAGCATGGTATCCCTTCTCCCTGTATGCAAACGTTCTTTTATTATATTACTCAGTAAAGTTTTGTAGTTTACTTCTAGGTATTTTTATTCGTTTTTCTTGCTATTGGGAATGGGTTTTTTTAAGCATTAAATTTTCGAGATGTTTATTGCTTATAGATAGAAAGACTATTGATATTTGCCTATTTACTTTTGTAATTGGAAAAATAAAAAATATGTTCAACTTCACTAGTAATCAGGGAAATGCAAATTAAAACAATGACATACCATTTTTTGCCCTTTAAGTTGTCCAAAATTACAAAGATTGATAATAATTCATGTTGGCACAACTGTGGAAAAATGGACACTCGCACAACAGTGAAGAGTAAATTAGTACAGCCTTTTGGGAAGGCAATTTGGACAAATCAATCAAAAACCAAAACGCATATACACTTTGACCCAGCAATTACTCTTCTAAGAATATCTCCTACAGAAATACTCATACACGTGCACGAAACATATATATTTTTGTGTATATATAAATATATATATATATACGCACACAAGCCCATTCATTATAGCATTGCTTGTAACGGCCCCCTCCCTCCCCCAAAAGGGAAACAAGCCAATGTACATCAATCGGGAAATGGTTAAATAAACTGTAGTACAATCATACAATGCAGCTGTTTATAAATGAGATAAATTTAGATCCCTGATATAGGAAGATCTACAAGATATATTAAGTTTTTAAAAAGCAATTAGCCGAAATGAATGTGTGTGCGTGTGTGTGTGCGTGTGTGTAGTACCTTTAGATACCAAAACATACGTATACAACACCTAGTAGTTCCCCGCGAAGCCTGCCTGCCAGCCCCTCATCTTCCCCCTCCTGCGAGGCCGCCTTCCTCGAACCCCTGAGAGAAATGCCGAAGGCCCGGCCTTTACTCCCTCTCTAGGGCCACTCGGCCACGACTAATGCCGGTACCTCGCATCCCCACTGTCGGCCGCTCTCTCGCCGCGCTGCCGGCCGCTGCCGGGCTGCCCCCAAAGATGCGGCGAGCTCACCACTGGCGCCGGCCGAGGCCTGGGGGAGGGGAGAGAAGGCGGGGTTGAGGGAGGGCTGAGGCAGGCCTCCGGGCCCCTTCACCAGCCTCTCCCGCAGGCTCCCCAAGGCCGCCACCTCCGCGCCTCCGCGCAGGGTCCCGTGGGAACAACCCCCCGAGAAGAGCCGAGGACGGCCGCGAGAGCAAAGCCCGCCCCCCAGACCAGGGGAAGACGCTCACCTCCGCGGCGGTAGCTCCGCGGGGCCCGCAGGACCGTTCCGGGTCCGCGGCCCTGCTTCAGACCTGCTCCCCTCGCTCGCCCTCCGTCGAAAACCTTCCCCTCCGGCTCTCCTCACACTCGATCTGAGGCTCCGCCCCCCGTGCGAGAAGCCCCGCCCCTGCCCCTTGGGAGGACGCTCCCTCCGTGGTGAAGCCAGGTCCCCTGCAGGGTACCGCGCCAGGGCTACTCCAGGCCCACCAAACCCAACCATAGAGGATAGTAGGGTCGCTAAGGAATTGGGACTTGATTCGAGGCACGATGGAAACCGCTGAAGGGTGACGTGATTTGATTTGACTTTGTTTAAAAATTAGTCTCTCCAGCTGCCTAGCGAAGAATGGGGGGCAAGAGGGCAAGCGGGGACACAGTGTGGAGGGCGGGAGACGACGGGAGCGCCTATCACAGTGAGTTCACACGGGCAAACCCTTAGAGCACTTACTTCAGTCACATAGTAAGCCCTCAATAAACATTCTCTTTTTCTCCTTGGTATTATTTGGGGTGAAGGTGCGATTGGCAAAAAGCTTATAGAGGATCTACATCTGTGAATGCATAGGAATAAAAAGGATCTGGTGGGGATTAGCGCTATTTATTAACAGTACTTCATCTGCGGTGCAGAATGAGATTGGAGGGTGAGAAGAGCAGGGAGCTTTGACTCGCAACTAGATAATTCGCTAAGATTTGAATTTTTAACAAAAAACATCTATTAACTCAGTATTTTAAAGTACAGAGACAAAAGCACTATCCGAACTACTCTTGAGACAAAGAAAATAAAAACTGTAGTTATAACCTCCAGTCCTAATTCCAACCGTCCAGAGCAGTGGTTCATGCCCCGAATTGAGAATATGATCAATGGATTCACTGCCCGCCAAATATATATTTACATAAGAAATTTTCGGTATAATCTTAGCTTTATGGAGGCCCCTTTGAGACAGATTGACCCATTAAATATTCTTACAACACTGTTTATAATGGGTAAACGTTATTCCCATTGTAATGCTAATTATTTATTTAACCAAGACTGGGTTTTAGGTCTTTCTTAAATTATAAGAAATACAGAGATGAAGTTTGATGTAACTAAATATGTGTATATTTCTGAGAATTTTCTCAAGGAGAAATTTGTAGAAATGGAGTAGTTGGAGTCAAAAGGTCACTACTCCCCAAAACACAGACCAGGCTCTCTAGAACAGTTAACAATATACAGTCCCACCAGAAATATATCAGAATTCCAGTTTATTTAAATATTCCCATACTGTCATCAATACTGCTATTATAGTTTTCAAAAAAACTCTTTAATTTAATAAGGACTTTGATTTTAATTCCAATCTCTCACAGCATCTGCATTAATTCTTATAATCCACTCCTAATTCTAACCCTTAAATTTCTACTGTCAATTCCTAGGCCCCATAAAGTCTAGTTCTCCAACTCCTAATTCTAAAATCCCACATACCCCACAACCCTAGTTTTATTTTATTTTTTTCTCACAACCCTAGTTTTAAATTCAACCTGCAGCAGCCTTAAGTTCTCTTGCCAACTCCACTTTTACAGTCCTAATTTCAACCAACATCCCCCTACACACATACACACACACACACACACACACACACACGCACATGTTGTTTCTATTTTTTAATTGTTGACTATTTAGAAAATATATGAAAGCATAAAGAAAATACCAAAAGATAAAAAACTTGTAATCCTATCACCTAGAGAGGATCACTATAAATGTTTTGGTTTTATGTCCTCCCAGCTTTTTTCTATGCATTTTATATGTGTTTCTTGTTCTAAACAAAAATATTATCATAATATGTTATTATTTAATAACCTAGTGAATATTTGTCATGTCATTAAATATTTGTCTATAACATAATTTTAATGGCAACATGAAGCATCCCTTTCTTTAACATGTAATTAGCTTTGTTTTTGTTCTTTTTTTCATTTAAAAATGTTTGCCTAATTACACATGAATGAATGCATTATTGCAAAACACTAAAAACAGATAAATGTAAAGTTACTCATACATTTCTATATACATATAGAAATAAATAGCTTTGTTTTGTGGTTTTTACTTTTTAAAAATACAAATGGCATCCTATTTTATGTATTGTTCTAATTGCTTTATTCACTTACTATGTCTTTCTATGTCAAAATATTTTCATATGTTTGTTGGCTATTTGCTTGTGTTGTGACTTTGCCTGTTTATATCTTTTATCTGTTTTCCAACTGGATTGTTTGACTTCTTATTATTAAATTATGTAGTCTGGATATAAATCTTTATTACATGTGTGGGAAATTTTTTTGCAGATTTTTCCTTATTTTTAACCTTTATTTATGGGATCTTTTTGGATATAGATGTTTTAAATGTTGATGTATTCATATATTTGTCAATCATTTCTTTTATGGCTTTTGCATTTGAATCTTGCATCAGAATACCTTTCTACTCCAAGATTAGGAACATTGTTGTATATTTCCTTGTAATATTTTAGAATTTTTTATATTTAGCTCTTTAATTTTCTGGATTTTTTTGGTAAACATTTTTCTAAGTCATTAAATATTCTAACAATAGTGTGTTTAATAGGTGAATATTACTCCATTGTAATATGAATTATTTATTAGTATTTTCACAGGGCCCTAAACGTTAATTGAACAGATTATTCTTTCCTTTTATCAAAAAACAAATTCCTAAGTATATATATGGGTTTGAATGTAAATCATCAGATCAATAGTCCTAAAATCCACCAGCATCAATGCCAAACTTTTTTAAGCACTTGAGGTTTAATTATTATTATTTCATATCTGCTAGAGCAGGCTCCTCTGTCTTTTTTTTTCACAGAAATTTCTTGACAATTCTGGTGCATTTTCTTTTCCAGATGAATTTTTAAATTAGCTTGTAAAGTTCTATAAGAATTCCTGTCGGGCTTTAGATTGCATACATTAATTTCATCAAACGGGCATAGGATAGTATATTTGACAAACCAGTCTTCTATTGCCATATATTCATGTTGTATCTAATTGTCCACTTTATAATCAATTCTGTATAGGACATTTAGAAAAATCTTTCCTTACCACTATAATTATTGAACTGCAATAAATTTCAATAAGGCAAAGCATAGCCACATTTTGGGGGTGGTTGATAGGCATTGCCCAATGTACTTTGAGAAAGATTTTACCAATTTACATTTCCATGGGGTGTATGGGGTGTCATCTCCCTATCCTGTTGCATGACTGGGTCATTAACAGATTTTGAACTTTTGAATTCCATAGGCTACCCATCATTGTTTTGCTGATGTAACGTATTTTGTATTTGTTTTCCATTGTCGAATAACAAATTACCACAAACTTAGCAGTTTAAAACAACATCTTATTGTCTCACTTCCATAGGTCGGAAGTCCTGGTGGGCTTGGCTGAATTTTCTGTTTAGGATCATACAATGCCAAAATCAAGGTGTCCCTAGACTTGGCTTTTATCTGGAGTTCTCTGGAGATGAATCCACTTCAAGCTCATTCAGGTTGTCAGGATTTAGTTCCTTACTGTTGTAGGACTGAGATCCCTGAGCTTCTAGAGGCCACTCACATTTTTCCTTATGTGTCCCCTTCCATCTTCAAGCCAGCAGTGGCACACTGAATTCTTCTTTTCCCTGGAATATTTCTGACTTTCTCTCCTGCCACTAACCTGAGAAAACTCTCTGCTTTTAAAAGGTTTATGTGATTAGATTAAGGCTGTTGGGATAATACAGAATAATCTCCCTATTTTAAGGGGAACCTTAATTATAACTGTAAAATCCCTTTTGCCAGGTAATGTAACATAATCACAGGTATGATATCACATCATATTCAAAGTCTGGAAATTAGGGTGGGAAATCGGGAGGAGGGGCATTCTAGGATTCTGACTACTAAATATTTATTTTCCTTTTTTTCAAACAAGTACATGAATCAATCTGGTTGTAAAAGATTCAGGCATCACAGAAGTACTGTACTCGGAGTAAAACATGAAGGACATGTTTCACCACCTTTCCCCTCATACTACCTCTATTTAGAAGTAGCCCTCTATATTTTTTGTGCATGACGGGACATCTTTTTGTAACTGGCTACCCTATTTACCTTCCTTATCAGTTCTAATATTTTTCCTATTCATTTTCTTTGGTTTTCCAGGTGGATAATGGTATCATATGCACTAATGATTTCCCTTCTTTATCATATTTATAATTCCTATATGCATTTAGTTGACATATTTTGTTTTATTGAATTTCTAGAATAAAAGGTTAAATAGTAGAAGCAACAGTGGACCTCTTTGTCTTTCTCCCAGTTTTAAGGAAACTTCTAGTGCAGTGTTTCCCAAACTCATATTCTGGGTGATAATAGGTTTTTATCTATTTAATTATGCACACTTCAAACATACAGCAAAGTTGAAGGAGATTTACAGTGAACACTTGCATACCCACAACATAAATTTTATCATTAATGTTTTGCTATGCTTGTTTTATCACATAGCTATCATCTGTCTGTCCATCAATCAAAACGTGTTATTATTTTTTTGATGCATTTCTCTCTCTTTTTACTAGATTATAGAGGATTCTCTGTTTGTTGATATTTTCAAAGGACTATTTCTCAGATTCATTTTCCTATTCTACCTTTTTCCTTTTCCTATTCTCTACTTAACAAATTATTTTTCACTTTTATGTTTATTAATATCTTCCTCTAGTTCTCTCTTAAGTTTGTTTCACTGTTTTCTTTGAAATGGCTTACATTAAATGTATGGCTTATTCATTTTCAGTCTTTCTTATTTATTTCTAAAATCATTTAAAGTTATAAATTTTCTTGTGTTTGACCTTAATATGTAGTGCTTTCATGTTCATTTATTTCTAGTCTATAATTTTGGTTTTGATTTCTTGTTTGGCCATGAGTTATTTAGAAGTGTTATTGGATTTTTGAAGTGACAACTTTTGGAGGTGGGGCTGTTTTTTGTGGTTAGAAGTTAGTTGTATTGCACTGTGGTCCAATAATGTGGCTTTTATGTTGCCTACTATTGGAAATTTATTGTGCTTTCTTTTGTGACTTATAGTATATGATCAGTTTTCACAAGGGTTGCATAGGTTTCTTTTTAAAAAACTTTACAGGATATAACTTATCTGCTTTCCTAACTGTTTTCTTTATATATTTTAATGGAATATCATTTGGAATGTATGTTTATGACGGAAGATATTCTTGGTAGCTAGTATCTTTTATATCTCCCTTTATCTTTTTAAAACTCTTTGCCATGAATACTAATATTTCTAACATTCATGCTGTTGCTCTTTTTATATATATATACGTGTTTATATATATATATATATGTATACACATTTTTATTATTTTTTCTGATTACAGAATGTCAGACAGACATAAATTATTCAAATAGAGTTAACAACTATTAGTATGGTATACATTCTTCCAGATCTTTTTCTATCTATACATGATATATATATTCTTATAATACAGATTTTTTAAACCATAAAAAGGGAAGGAATCATGCTATATATGTTTTACAGCTTGCTTTATTGACTTAATATATTCTTGACATTCTTTCTATGTCAGTGTATATATATCTACCTTATTCTTTTTAAACTAATCTCTGGAGTGGGCATTTATACAAAGTGCCTGGCCCATCATTATCTTTTTAAAATTCAACCATCACTTCTCTGATCCCTCTAAAACAAGGCACCCTGTGATACACTTTCATGATACTCTGCTATTTTACTTTATAGACACCCAAGACAGTTGTACAGTTGTGTGATTAATGTCTTTTCCCCTCTACTACACACAGACATACAAACACCCTACACACACACCCTACAGTGGACGGTGAGCTCCTCGAAAGCAAGGACTATGTCTGTTTTGTTTATATTTATATCCCAGCACCTAGCACAGTGCCTGACAATTGTATCTGTTCAATAAATATCTTTTGAAGGAATGAATGAATAAACAACTCTATGAGGCAAGTATTATGATTATGCCCATTTTACGGATTACAGAGATATACTAATTTAAGTAATAGTCACCCTATAAAAAAATCTCCTGAGGATCTTCAAAAATAAGTAGATAAGGTAACAATAGATTAAGGGTTTCTTAATATGTCAATACTTAAAGATTTACCTTATTTTTGAATTAGTTGCATAGGGTGGTTTTCATTATTATAGAGTGTTAAATGAACATCCTTGTAAATAGCTTTGCATATGTATGTGCTTCCATAAGACAAATACCTGGAAATGGAATTGCTGCAATGGGTAAGCACATTTTACAACTGGATAGCTATTACCAACCTGCCCTCTAAAAGAGATCATACAAATTTATATTCGTGATACCAGAGTGTGAGAATGTTTTTCCCCCATCCCCTTGCCAAAGCTGTGCATTTTCACTCACTTTTTTCTTTCCTAGATGGATACAAAGTGATACGACATTGCTTTCATTTTCATATTTTTGATTTTCAGTAAAGTTGAGCACTTTTAATTTGTTTCTTAGCCATTTGTATTCTTCCTTTTTCAAATATGTAGCCTGTTTATGTTGCTTGCCCATGTTTTTATTGAATTTAGTATTTTCTTGCTGATTAGGAATAGCTGTCTTTAAAATTTTTGTTTAAAAATTCTTATTGAGGTAATATTGGTTTACATTATGTTTCACGCATACATTGTATTTCTACTTCTGTATGCACTACAATGTGCTCACCACCAAAAACTTATTTTCTATCCATCACCATACAGTTAACCCCCTTTGCCAATTTCACCCACACCCCTGCCCCTTCTGCTCTGGTAGCCACTGCTCTGTTCTGTATACATGTGTTCATTTTGGTTTGGTTTGGTTTGGTTTGGTTTATTCGTTTATTTTGTTTTGTTTGTTTTTTATATTCCACATATGAGTGAAATCATTTAGTATTTGTCTTTGAATTATTTCACTGAGCATAATACCTTCAAGATTCATCTGTTTTGTCACAAATGGTAAGATTTCACCTTTTTTTATGGCTGAGTAGTGTTCTGTTGTATATATACACCACATCTTCTTTATCCATTCATTTGTTGATGGGCACTTTGCTTGTTTCCATATCTTGACTATTGTAAATAATGCTGTGATGAACATAGGGGTGCACATATATTTTCAAATTAATGTTTTTGTACTCTTCGGATAAATACACAGAAGTAGAATGGCTGGATCATATGGCAGTTCTATTCTTAATTTTTTGAGGAATCTCCATACTATTTTCCATAGTGGCACAAATAAATGGAAAGATATTTCGTGCTGATGGACTAGAAGAATTAACATTGTTAAAATGTCCATATTACCCAAAACAATCTACAGATTCAATGCAATCCCTATTAAAATCCCAAGGAGAATTTTCACAGAAACAGAACAAAATTTCTAAAATGTATATGGAACCACAAAAGACCCCAAATAGCCAAAGCAATCCTGAGAAAAAAGAACAAAGCTGGAAGTATCACATGTCCTGATTTCAAACTATATTACAAAGCTATAGTAAACAATCATGGTATTGGCAGAAAAACAGATCCATAGATCAATGGAAGAGAACCCAGAAAATAACCCACCCATATATGGACAATTAATTTACAACAAAGGGGCAAAGAACATACAATGGAGAAAGGATTGTCTCTTTAACAAATAATGTGAAAACTGAACTTGTGGGGGAAAAAAGTGAAACTAGACCACTATCTCATACCATCACAAAAATCAACTCAAAATGGATTAAAGAATTAAATATATGGCCTGAAACCATAAAACTCCTAGAAGAAAACAGAGGCAGTATGCTCTTTGATATAGGTTTAGCGATATCTTTCTGGATGTGTCTCCTCAGGCAAGGGAAACAAAAGCAAAAATAGACAAATGGGACTACATCAAACTAAAAAAGCCTCTGCACAGCAAAGGAAACCATCTTCAAAACAAAAAGACAATCTACCAAATGGGAGAAGATACTTGCAAATAATATATCCAATAAAGGGTAAGTATCCAAACTATATAAAGAACTCAAACAACTCAACAACAATAACAACAAAAACCCAAACAACCTGATGAAAAAATGGAATAGCTCTTTTCATATTGTGGATTATAACCCTTTGTCTTCCTGTCAGAAATATTTTCCTCAGTTTGTTGTTTGTCTTTTAATCTGGTAAATTTGTTTCTTAGAATATACAAATTTAAAATATTTTGTATTATCAAATTATTGATCATTTCATTTATAATAGCTGGCATATATGAAAAGCTTTGAAAAGCTTCCCCTACCTCAGATATTTTGGAGTCAATTTCTAGAATCTTATGTTCCATTGTGTAGTAGTTAAGAGTGCAAGCTCTGGAGGCAGACTACCTGGGTTCGTACCCAGCTCTGCCATTTACAGTTTTTGCATTTGTAAAATGGGGATAATAATACCCACATCATAAGACTGTGATTACAAGTTCATTTATGTACAATTATTAGAACAGTGTCTGCCACTGAGTACTGGTATTTTTGTAATATTTATTATTAAAGATTTTTATTATAGTTTTATCATTTTTCATAATACATGATATCATCTGCATATGATGATATTTATATTACCTTATTACAGAATGACTTCTAAGCAATTTGAGTAATTGGCACATGACCTATAATAACTACTTATCCTCCAATCTTATATTTCATATACATTAGGCATCTTAACACTGGGCAGTTAGTGAGGGAGAGGAGAGGAAAGAAGAGGGAGGGATAAAACTGTCCCTATTCGCAAATGACATGATTGTCTACACAGTCACAAATAATATATAGAGACGCACACACACACAACTAGAACTAATAAATGAATTTAGTAAGGTTGCAGAATACAAGATCAACATACAGAAAACAATCACATTTCTATGTGCTAGCAATGAACAATACTGTTTATAATAGCTACAAAAAATGAAATAGGTAAAAATCTAACAAAAGGTGTTCTGGGTCTTTATGCTGAAAACTGCAAAATGCTGATGAAAGAAATTTCCAAGGTCTAAATAACTGGAGAAACATACCATTTTTATGAACTGGAACTCTCAACCTATTAAATACGTCAGTTCTCCCTAAATTTATCTGTAGATTTAGTGCAGCTCCTATCAAAATCCCAGTAAGATTTTTTGTATATTAGATGAGTTGACTCTAAAATTTATTTGGAAAAGCAAAGGAAGTAGAAGTAGAATAGCCAAAATGATATTGAAAATATTGCTAAAGTTGCAGGAATCACACCACCTGATTTTAAGACTTACTGCTCAATATTGCTAATTATCAGAGAAATGCAAATCAAAACTACAATGAGATATCACCTCACACCAGTCAGAATAGCCATCATTAAAATGTCCACAAACAATAGATACTGGAGAGGCTGTGGAGAAGAGGGAACCCTCCTACACTGCTGGTGGGAATATCGTTTGGTGCAGCCATTATGGAAAACAGCATGGAGATTCCTCAAAAAACTAAAAATAGACTTACTACATGATCTAGCAATCCCACTGCTGGGCTTATATCCAGAGGGAACCCAATGGAATACTACTCAGCCATAAAAAGAAATGAAATAATGCCATTTGCAGCAACATGGATAGACCTGGAGATCGTCATTCTAAGTGATGTAAGCCAGAAAGAGAAAGAAAAATACCACATGATATCGCTCATATGTGGAATCTAAAAAAAAAAAAAAAAAAGAAAAGAAAGAAAAAAAAGGACACTAATGAACTCATCTACAAAACAGAAACAGACTTGGAGACATAGTAAACAATCTTATAGTTACCAGGGAAAGGGGGTGGGAAGGGATAAATTTGGGAGTTTGAGATTTGCAAATGTCAACCACTATATATAAAAATAGATAAAAAACAAATTTTTTTCTGTATAACACAGGGAACTATATTGAATATTTTGCAATAACCTTTAATGAGAAAAAATATGAAAACAAATACATATGTATATATATATGCATTACTGGGATATTATGCTCTGCACTAGAAATTGGCACATTGTAACTGACTAAACTTCAATTTTAAAAAAGACTTATTATATAGCTACAATAATCAAGACAGCATGGTATTAGAGAAGCAATAGACATATAGACAAATGCAACAGAATAGAGAATGCAGAAATAGACCCACACAAATACAGTCAACTGATTTTTGACAAGGATTCAATGGAGAAATAGCAGTCTTTTCAACAAATGATATTGGAACGATTGGACATCCATATATAAAAAAAAATCCTTGACCTAAACCTCACACCTCATGCAAAAATTAACTCAAAATGGATGATAGATCTGAATGTAAATCATAAAACTATATTATTTTTAGAAGAAAATACAGAGAAATGTCTGGTACTCTCTTATATTGCTATGTTGCTCTTATATACAAAGTGGTACAGCCACCCTGGAAAAGAATTAAGTAATGTCTTATAAATATACACTTACCATATGACCCAGTAATCCTAATCCTAGTTATTTACCCTGGAGAAATAAAAACTTACTTTCACACAAACTTGTGTTCTATTCATAATCACCAAAATCTGAAAACAACTCAAATATCCTTTAAGAGATGAATGGATAAACAAACTTTGGTACATCCATCCAATGGAATACTACTCAGCAATAAAAAAGGAATGAGCATACAACAACTTGAGTCAACCTCAAAGGCATTGTGCTGAGTGAAAGAAGATGATCACAAAACATTCCATACTGTATACTTCCATTTATATGACATTTTTGAAGGAGAAATTATAGAGATGGAGAACAGATCAGTGGTTTGGAGTAGGGGAGGTTGTGACTTCAAAGCAATAGCATGATGGAATTTATGGGGCGATGAAACTGTTCTGTATTCTGATTACGGTAGTGGTTACACATATCTATGCATGCATTAAAATTCATGGAACTATTCATAAAAAATCAAATTTACTATATGTTAATTAAAAATAAAGTACAAAATATGATGCTAAAATTAGAATGACACATGCTATGTTTGGTAGGTCAGTATACAATTGCAGCTTTGTTTCCCCATTTTTTATTTGTATAATTTCTTCTGAGAATTCTAAGTGCGCTATGAAATATCCTAAGTACAGTTAGACCTCTACACTCGAACTAGTTAACTGTGTCATGTTCTGCAAGGTGCATCAATTAGAATTCTTGCACTTGAAAGTAACAGCAAGGCCAACACAAAGTGGATCAACCAATAAAGCCATTTTATTATCTCTCAGACATGGAAGGATTCAGGAGTAAGTTATTCAGCAGTTCAGCAACATCATTAAGTACCCACTTTTACTCCATCCTGTTCCATTAGCCTCAGCCTATTCGTCTTTCACCTTATGATCCTGAGATGGCCGTAGCTACTCAGTCATCACATGGTCATACAGTAACATCAAGATGCTGGAAGGAAAAACATAACTGTCATGTGTCCCTTATTAAGTCCAGGAGCCCCCAGTAGACATTCCCTCTTATCTCAACGGTCAGAAGTCATGTCTCATGCCCTAGCTGAGCCCAATCATCTGGCAAGGGAAATAGAATTACTATGATTAGTTGCCTCAGACCAGTGCCACTCTCAGTGTGACCCCTGGACTGATTCTAGTCTGCAAACTGTTGGTTACCAACCAGGTGCAAAAATTGAAATTATATGTTTAGAAACTTTTGTAACAAGTTGACTGAGTAGTTGTTATGTCTTTTGAATATAATAAAAATTAGGGGCTGGCATTTTGTAGGTAAGTCTTCATTTGAGAATCCCAGCTCCCATGATACACAAGGTCACCCTAAATATTCACAAAAATAGGGGCTGTATTAGAGTGGAAGAAAGTGAAAGATGGCCATTGGGTAGGGTACCAACAGTGTGGGCCATACCGAAAATGATGGGAATGATGTTGCTCCTAGAAACCCTGGAAAATTTTGGACAAGAACAGATTTGGGGTCCAACACTGCAGAGCAGGCTCTCCTTTTGGTTTCATTTGCATACTCACCTGTGGTGCTACCACTCCCAGGGGGAGAGTCTGGAGCAACCAGGTGGAGTTGTGTCTCTCCTGAGAAGCCACACCCCGAAACCTGTTTCCCAGCTGGCCCAATGTTACCTGTGTTTTTTTTTTTTTTTCCTGCTACCAGAGAGTCTGCCTTAGAAGGCTATAATCGGCCTGCATCTGCCATTCTTGCTCACAACAGCAAAAACAAAAACAAAAGAGAAAAAAAAAAAAAGAAAAGAAAAAATCCACTGGACATGCCAAATTCAGCACATCCAGTCAGCTGGCCACAGTGACTCACTCTTTAGCCTGTGACAAGGACTCTCAAACTTTTTTAAGCTCAATTCACACAGTAAGAAACATATTTGACATCACAACTCAGTACACACACACCTGTGCACACAGGCACAGACACAGATCTGAAGCCAGCATTTCACAAAATGGTATTTACTGTGTGTAATGCACTGTGTTGTTTTTTTTTAAGTTGCACTTATTTTTTTTTCATTAAAAATCATGATCTCATCCCACTAAATCAATTTCACAGCCCAGCAATTTGTTACAACCTGTAGTTTGGAAAAAGGTGCCCTTAAAAGGGGAGATGTAATGATTCTCAATTCCAGAGGCCTTTAGAGCGGCCACCAGCAGCTCTGTGTGGGATGTTGTGGTTCCCTTCGTATGTACTATTGAGACTTGAGCCCTAAACCAGGACAATGCTTCTGCAACCTTATCTTTTTCCTTATAAGCTTCCCTGACCTCAGAGCTCTGGCTTCCTAAATCAGCTGCCTTAGCAGTGAGAAGGCCAGAGGCCCTCCAGGCTGTTCATGGAGCCTGAGTTGCCCTAGCAACACTTGGCTGTAATTGACTCCCGCTGTCACCTGCTCCAGCCTAGCCTGCTTCACCACACTGCGGGCTGTGGCCCTCTTTTCTCCTGCCTTTCATAACAATTTCTCCATCCTCGTAACGTAGACAGATGTCTTCTTATCCCTCCGCCTCCTGATGGATGGTCAGATTCTTGGCACACGCCTCCCTGGCATTCTCCATATTGCCAAATACTCGCTCTGACATGATTAAACACTTACAGAGATGGATGATTTGCATGTCTTTCAGATCACACACAGTCTCTAATGCTGGTCAGTTTAAATCAGAGATCTCAAACTCAAATGTAGGCAAGGGCTAGGCAGGTCACACAAAAGGCTACACAGAGACACTGCCTTGTCCTAAAAGAAGCAGTGGCTACTCTGTCCAGCTGATTTTGCCATATAGAAATGCACATCCACAAGACCAGAATCTTCCACCTTTTCTGAAGAAGCCATAAAATCTGTGTTCTTATTATATGCTGGCAAGTAATTTTAAAATATTTTAAAAAATTCTTATGGGCCAGATCAAATGTATCTGTGGACTGAAACTGTTCAGCAAGTTATCAGTTTGCAACCTCTGTTTTTTTTTAAAACATTTTTTATTGAGTTATAGTCATTTTACAATGTTGTGTCAAATTCCAGTGCAGAGCACAATTTTTCAGTTATACATGAACATACATATATTCATTGTCACATTTTTTTTTTGCTGTAGCTACCACAAGATCTTGTATATATTTCCCTGTGCTATACAGTATAATCTTGTTTATCTATTCTATATTTTTAAATCCCAGTCTATCCCTTCCCACCCCCTGCCCCCTTGGCAACCACAAGTTTGTATTCTATGTCTATGAGTCTGTTTCTGTTTTGTATTTATGGGTTTTTTTTAGATTCCACATATGAGCAATCTCATATGGTATTTTTCTTTCTCTTTCTGGCTTACTGCACTTAAAATGACATTATGCAGGAGCAACCATGTTGCTGCAAATGGTGTTATGTTGTCATTTTTCATGGCCAAATAGTATTCCATTGTATAAATATACCACCACTTCTTTATCCAGTCATCTGTTGATGGACATTTAGGCTGTTTCCATGTCTTGGCTATTGTAAATAGTGCTGCTATGAACATTGGGGTGCAGGTGTCTTTTTGAAGTAGGGTTCCTTCTGGATATATGCCCAGGAGTGGGATTCCTGGGTCTTATGGTAAGTCTATTCCTAGTCTTTTAAGGAATCTCCATACTGTTTTCTACAGTGGCTGCACCAAACTGCATTCCCACCAGAAGTGTAGGAGGGTTCCCTTTTCTCCACAGCCTCTCCAGCATTTGTCACTTGTGGACTTTTGAATGATGGCCATTCTGACTGGTGTGAGGTGATACCTCATTTGCAAGCTCTGTTTTAAGTTATCTTATCCTCTGTCTTGCATTTGGGCTTGATGTCTTCTGCCATTTGGGGCAAAAAAAAAAAAAAACCCTACCAATAACTAGGCTTAAATTAGCTTTAAGGTTCTCTCTCTCCTCCAGATGGCCACAGTAATCACGCAAGATCCTTAAGAGGTGTTCATGCGGTGAAACTAGTAGGTTCCACTATTTCTACTGGGCACTGGAGCACTCATTTCCACACATTACTGTGTTCTAGTTTGTTCCAGTCATGCAGTGAGGATGGAAGGCTGGCCACTGGGGAAAGCCCTGGCCTCTTGTGGAGGGAGCCCTTTTCTTGGTTCTTCTCCTTTGACCATATTTATTAATTGTATGATATTTCCCTTCCTAGTATTCCCATCTGCACTGAATTGGAAACTTTTGCCCTTTTGGGAGTATTGGGAAAGAGAGCTTCCCAGAATCCCCTGCACTACCTCTGTCTTCACTCACCTCCTCCCCACAGTGACTGATGGGTAAGATTCCAAAATGTCATCAAAGGCTTATTGCTCAGCTCCTACTGAGCATCTTGCTCTCTATTTTTCAGAGCTCCCTTGTTCATAGCATGCCTGTGTCCTCCTCTCTGCCCCTCCATGTCAGCCCCATTAGGGTGAGCTCAGCAGGATGAGGATCTGCTGTACAGACCCATCTATTCTCTTAGGAAGGTCTAGGCTTGGGATGAAAAAGTTGAAAACCTGATTCAGGCTGCAGGCCACAGACCCATTCTCCAAACTAATCTTGTCAATAGGAAATCTCAATATTCTGATCCCTCTTTGATTCCTATATATATATTTCTCAATTAGTTTGGAATTCAGGGGAAAAGTTAGGGTGATTATAGGACCTTTAGAGAGACCTCATGGGTCGAGAAACTTTAAGAAATGGATACAATGACTGGCATTTGAGATCTGGAGTAACATTTGAAGAAGGCATTTCTCCTTGTGGGTGTACAGTGGACGGTATGCACAGGTGTTACAACTGCTATTTTTTTCTTTCATAAGGGGAGGCCTTAGAAAGCACTGGCCATACACAGCATTGACTTGGGAGTTTGCAGAAGTTTATATTATGATTGATGTCTGCAGGCATGCAACTGCTTCTAATAGACAACAGCTTTAGAAAGCACAGGCCTCATAGGTTTTCGAACTTAGAACTGTGGCTGGTGTCTGAAAGTAGATGGGCCCAAGTGGACCCTAGTAAGAACAGACTGTGCATGCTTTTGTGGCAGAGGCAGGGATTAGAGTATCAAGAAAAGAATATTTTGGTACCAGTTAAGTTTCACTTCAAGACAGCTTCAGAACAGCATCAGAGGGCTGAAAAATTTTTGCTCCCTTTTCCCTATTTCTCAGCCAGGACTATAGGCTGGGGTTTTTAATTGCAAAATAACTAAATTCCAGGTGAATTGCAAAGTACTAAGAAGTAAGATTATATCTTTACATTCAGTAGGTGGCATTCCATCAGTGCTGTTTCTCTATCTTGACTTGAATTGCATTCTCTTCTCGAGGCAAGGAAAAAACTATGGAGAAACTGCTGTCTTGAATTTTTATGGCACATCCACAGACTTCTAGACTCACCCTACCACACACACACCACCCCCACATGGTGTCAGGTTGACTCTGGATTTATTAATTACATGAGCCATGACCATGACTTTGGATTTTAAAGACTCAGACTATGGGCTTAAGGCGGGTGATTTTTTTACTAAGATACAGATTGGGAAATGGGAGCCCTTACCATGTACAGCATTTTCTTGTATTTAGTTGGAGAAACATGTCTTAAGGTTATTAAAATTCCGAAGCCCAAACAAAAAACTTTAAAAACCACCTTCTCTAGGAATATGGTTTGTTCACAAAATCAAAGAGGTACTGGATTTCTTTAAAAATAATGGTTCATACCAGTTTATTTGTGAGTGATAGGACATGATGTTTGAGATTTGCTTAATATTCCAGAAAAGTATACGAATAGATGAATTAAAATTAGCAAGATGTCGATAATTGTTGAATCTGAGTAATTCATTATGCTACTTACAGTAGTTCATTATAATATTCTAATTTTGTGTATGTTTGAAATTTCCCATAATAAAACATTAGAAAAATAAAAATAAGCTTTGGTCCTACTGTCAGAACAAGATCAGCAATAGAGTAAAAGAAAAAAGATCCAAGAAGATATGCTATTTAAGCTGGGGAAAGTGGGATTTTCTTAGGAAAATGCAATCTTGGGGAACAAGCTAACCAGAGATGAAAGGGGAAAAGAAGATACACTCAGATCTAAAGATTCTTAAAGATGTTTCTAGAAAATAGAGATATTTCGATTGTTAAGAGGTCAGAGAGGTTGTTTGGGTCCCAAAGAAACCAAGAGAGATAGGGAGAGAAGAAAAGAACGCACCGAAATTACTCTAACAGCCAGAGTCCAGATCTACAATGCTATAAGCAGGTAGGTGTTCCCATATAAAGGTGTTCTCCAAAAGCTGACCTTAGAGAGTTTGTATTTAGAGCGGTTGGAGAAAAACCACATAGTATAGGCAAAATGTGCCTCCCCACAAAGATTCACACTTGAATCCCTAGAACCTGTGACTATGATATATTACATGACAAAAGGGACTTTGCAGATGTAATTAAGACTTTAAGATAGGGAGATCATACTGGATTTTCTGGGTAGGCCCAGTCTAATATCAGGAGCCCTTATGAGCAGAGAATCTCCCCTGGCTGGCAGCAAAAGAGATAGGGCAGGAGAAGTCAGAGGGATTCCAAGAGTAAGATGTAGGGGTCCATGTGTAAGGACTAGAAAGAAGCCTTAAGGAGCTAAGGGCTGCTGTCAAGTGATAGCCAACAAAGAAGCATGGTCCTCAGGTCTACCAGAGTGTAGAACTAGATTTTAACTACAATCTGAATGAGTTTGGAGGCAGATTCTTTTCAGCACCTCTGACAAAGAGCCCAGCTAGCCAATACCTTGATTATGGCCTTGTAAAACCCAGAGCAGAGAAACCAGTTGAGGCAATCCAGACTGCTGAACAGTGAGACAGACCATTTGTATTGTTAAGCCCTGAAGTTTGTGGTAATTTGCTACAACAGCAATAGAAGATTACTATATACCATAATATTAAGTGAGTACAAAAAATTGGACAAATTTATGAAAAAGAGACTAAGAAGATCATTATAAAATACTTCAAGCATTTTAGATGAATTTCAAGGCAACACAGTTACGGATGGGGAAGCAGGTATGACACCTCCTTGTGGGCACAAGCTCAGAACATGTGTCGGGTTAGGATACCAAGAGAAAGAAACAGGGAAGATGAGACATATAACAGGGGAATGAGGTAAGACCATAACAGATTGAGTTAAGCCTGGAATAAATATTGATTTCTATGGGAGAATACCTCCTGGTAGAATTACAGTTCTGGGAGACGAAGGCAGACAGGAATTGTTGGACCATGGTTGCTTTTCCAGATCCAGAATTTCCTTCTTTTCTCCTTCAGTTTTATTGAGGCATAATTGACATAGAACATCACATCTTGTAAGGACAATTACAAAACCTTTATCACACCTAAGGAAATGAAAAATAATAGTCTCAACAAAATTTTAATATCATCTAATAATATCATCCAAGCCATATTAAGATTTCCCTAGTTGTCCCCCAAGTGTCTTTTCATAGTATTTTTTAAAACCAGGATCAAATGCATTGCATTTTGTTGTGTCTCTTTAGTTTGTTTGAATGTGAAACAGTTGTTCCACATTTTTATAAAATATTTTTAAACTTAAAAAATGGACAGCTGAGCTTGAAAATTAACAACAACAACAAAAAAGGAGCTCTCCAGGGTCAGCAACAGAGAGAGAGTCCAGTCTAATTACAATCACGTGAGTCTTTAAAAGTGGAAGAAGAGTGAATCAGAGAGATGCGATGTGAGAAGGACTTGACCCACTTTGCTGACTTTGAAGGTGGAGGAGGGGGCCACAAACCAAGGAATGTAGTTACCTTCAGTTTATAGCCAGCAAGAAAATGAGGACCTCAGTCCAATCATTGCAAAGAACTTAATTCTGCCAACACCAAACAGATTATCCCCTGCAGCCTCCAGACAGGAAGAATCCTGGTGAAACTTGATAATCAGCCAGTGAGAATTGTGGAGGATATCTGACCTCCAGACCTGTAAGAGAGCACATGTGTGTTTTAAGCTGCTATGTTTGTGACAATTTGTTCCGGCAGCAATAGGAAACTCCTGTGGCAAGATTCTGAACCAGGCTCAGAGCCATGCTTCCTTCAGAAGAAAGTGGCTGTTCACAAGAGTGTGGTGGCTACGTCACCCCACCAAGCCCGTCCTCAGGGCAATGCCAGGATGCCAGGAGCATGGGGTTCAAAACTGGGATCCAAGTGGTTTCAAATAGGAATGAGGATGACCTGAGGACTAGGGGTGCCACCCCAGAAAACCTCTTAACTTTTCAAGAAGATGGGATTGTCTCAAATGCCGCTCTCCAAGAGAGGAAACAGTAAACATATGTGGAACTCCACCCTGCCCCATACGGTAAATCAAGTGATGGTATTATGTACTAGTTTCTAGCAACATAATTTTGCTTGGGATAACTGCTTCAGGGGCTGAGTTTTGTTTGTGGCTAAGAATTTTTCTTTTAAATAATTTTGTATTACTACAGAAACAGTGTCGATGCATTGTGGAAAACTAGACCATATACATAAGCAGAAATAAAATACATTATTAAATAAGTAAAATTTCCACTACCCAGAAATCACTGCTGTAAGACCCTAGTGCATAACCCACAGGCCCCCCCCTCCTCTGTGTTCATACATGCTTTTATTTTATTACCAAACTGAGATCTTACTATACATATCATTCTGTAGCCTGCTTTTTTCAGTCATGAACCTCTGTTTTGCTATTTTAGTAAATTTTCAACTCATCTAACACCCAGATCATATTCATATTTCCCCAAATGACCTAAAAATGTCCCTTACAATTTCTTCATCTGGAGCAGTACCCAATCCAGACCACATGTTGCATCTGATCCTCATGTCCCTTAAGTCTCTTTTTATCTAGGACAGACACCATTTTTTAATGATACCAATTTGCTGAAGATACCAGGCCAATGGTTCTGCAGGATGTTCCATTTACTGGGACTATCTGATTGCTTCTTTGCATTATTTTCTTCTAAAATTTGTACATGTGGCATTGGTGTAGGGAAAATCTTTATGTGCCCAATTAACTTTTCAAACTCTTAGACAGTGGGACGTATGAGAATCTTGGAGTTAGAGTAATTCTTTTTTGGAAGTCCTACATGAACTTCAGCTATTCCACTGGATGACAGCCCAGGTTGCAGTTGCCAAAGGAACCTCCACTCTCCTCACACCTCAGAGTGAGACCCTTTAAGCTGAAGGTGAGCGGAAACAGAAATTGAGGAGGAAATGATTATGGACTTAAATTTCTTTGTACTTTTGGAGTTTATTTTCTTCCCAAGAATTTCAGAAGAGCAGAGATTTCACATTGTTCAAATCTAGGACATTTATACATTATTTGGGACTTTTATGCTAGCATTTGGGCTGAATGTGTAACTTCTGGTAAACTATATTGGACAATATGGCAGGGCATCATTTAGAACGGGAAAATTCAATAGGGATAGAACTTACAGTCTAGGAGGCAGCAGGGAACTTGGAGTTAATTTGGTTAACATCCTATTCTGATCCACTTCAGAGCCTTCTGGAGACAAAGCAGAGGTGCCCAACATTGGTCCTGAGAGAACAGTGGTTGGGATTGGGAGAATGGTCTGGTGAAGGTAGAACCTGGACTGCCCTGTTGAACTCTAGCCTCCTACGCCTGATGCTGGCAGCCACACTCCCAAAGAATCATCAGTTTGGCTATTAAACCCCAGAGGTTAAGATAACAAAGATGTTGAGGAGTGTTAGAGGAAACTCTCCTTTGTTATGGGCTGAATTGTGCCCCCTTCACCCTATTGATATGTTGAAGCCCTAACCCCCAATACCTCAGAATGTGACTGTATTTGGAGACAGGGCCTTTAAAGAAGAAATTAAATTTAAATGAGGCTGTTAGGCTGTTAATCCAATCCGACTAGTGTCCTTACAAATAGAGGAGATTAGGGTACACAAAGAGACACTAGAGGCGAATGAGCACAGGTGGATGACCCTCTGAAGAGGCAGCAAGAAGACATTCACGTGCATGTCAAGGAGAGAGGTCTCAGGAGAAACCAATCCTGCTGACACCTTAATCTTGAACTTCTAGCCTCCAGAACTGTGAAAAATAAATTTCTATTGTTTAAGCCACATAATCTGTGGTCTTTTGTTATGGCAGCCTAAGCAGACTAATACATTCTTTTTCCTGTGTTCCTGCCAGTCTATGATATAGAAACTTGCCCTCTTTCAGAAGTATAGAGATCACCTGAGGTGTTGAAAAAAAATACTGACGTTTGGGTTCCACACCCTAGAGATTCCTATTTAATTAGTCTGGGTGGTCTCCTGGGCATCAAGTAATTCTAAACTGTTGAGAGTCTGAGAACTGTTAAATAGGGGGTAAATCAAAAGTTGTATGGCACAGCAAGCAGAGATGGTTGAAACCAGGGCTTCACCAGCAAAGCAGGAGAATGGTAGGAATCCAGCCATCCATAAAACTTTTAGGGAAAATTGGTGCTATTACTGGGAATTGGGCCCTATAGACTGTTCAGTGCAAATTGCTTTCTCAGCATTCAGTGATTCTACTAAGCCTTTCATTACGCATATAGATGTCAGTTTTTAGGGTCTAGGAATAAATAGGACTATATCAAGACAAAAGGGGAACAGATTTAGCCTTCAGTAGGAGCCTGAAAGAAAGCCATGCCCCTCCTTCCAAACTTGGATTCCTGGCCCCAAAATGGGCAGTCACTCACAAGCTTTCAAATTTCATATTTGAGGTGGCTATTGAATTATGAACGGACAGCCACATAGTAATTTCAGATTAGCTGGAGACACTGTCCTCCATTGTGGTCATGTGCCTACTTGCTGCGCCACTGCACAGCCATAGTTCACACGTGGAAGATGGATATTATAGCACTCACATTCTTGAAAGTTTTTAAAATTTATTTTTAATTCACATACAATAAAATTTACTCTTATTAGGGTATGGTTCTATGAATTTAGACAGAGCCTAGAGTCATATAACCACCACAATCAAGATATAGAACAATTCCTTCACCCCCCAAATTCTCCTACCAGCACATGTATACTTGGTATGAAGATACCCTCCATCCATCCCCCTAAGCCCCAGATGCTTAGAGCCTCTGTGGACGGTTTTGGCACAACACCAAATGAAGGCCACTTTGACCCTCCTGAAGTGGGCACAGCAGGTGGAGATAAATGATAAAGGTGAGTCCTGAGAGTAACCTAGAGAGGTGATGGCCCCATGGCCTTCCCAGACAGTCCCACATGACTGGAATTTGAAGTTTTAGCAAGAGGTAACTGTATTTTGGTCAAGTTTCAGGCCAATATTAGTGCCTTATCATTTAAGGCTAGATTCTGTACCAGATCATTGAGAGAGAACCAATCGCTTACCAGATTTCAAATGTATCAAGATAAACTTTGAAAGCCTTCCTGCCAGCACACACTGGAGCAGCAGACTCAATACCAGGCAGTTATTGCATCATCTCAAAAAGAAACATTCTTATAATCAATTAAACTCATTACATTTGAATATTTAGCTCCTGCCAAAGCATATTTTAAATTCCCATTTCAAAATAATGGATTCACAGAGATCAGGTCTACTATATGAGGGGTGTCATGAAACTTGTTATTTCAAAAAGCATTATAAAGTGTTTTTTTGCTGGGGCAAAATATCTTTAAAAGGGGCTTTCCAACATTGCTCAGAACATCCGTGCTCACTGATACTAAACTAGATACTGTGGGACAATGGTGGGTAGCCTTACTGTTTCTAATTTTAGCATTCATGACAGAATGGACATCTACCAAGAATCCCCTTCAACTCTCCCCGGGGACCCAAAAAGCCCTTTGGGACTTCTCAGAAGTAGGACAAATTCCTGAAGGAGATATAGCTGTGTATCAGTCCAGATCTTTGATTGCAAGCAACAGAATTGAACTCTGGATGATTTAGGCAGGAAAAGAATTCATTAAGAGGATATTGGCAGCTCCCAGAATTAGCAGGTGGGCTGGAGAAGCAGGTTTGCAGACAGGAACAAACACTCAAACCACGCTGCAGAACTGGTCTGGTGAGGAGCCCACTGCAGCACCACTGAGCACTCCAGTCTGCAGCTTTCACCACTGTTGCCCTACAAGGAGCTCTACGTTTCTGTGAATGCTAGTGCAGCTGGAGAGAGAGACTCTGCCTGGGATTCCTTTTTCTCTAATTCCTAGAAAAAAGTCTAGGGTAACTGGTCTAGGTTATGTGCCAACACCCTAGCTGCGAAGAAGAGTAAATGTGGCATTCTTAAATCTGTAGGGGGAGGCAGGCTCTGCCTCCTTCCAAGAATCATAAGATGGGGAAGTCCCTAACCAGAGGAAGTGGGTTCAAATGCACACCCAAAAAGAGTAGCAAAAGACCCAGCACAGGCTGACGGTTGGTGGCTGCTTGGTGTCACGTGGCACCAAGTTAGTCATTGCTACCTCATTTGGGGGCAGAGTAGAGAAAGACAGAATGGGCTGACCCTGAGCTGAGGAAAGTGATCCAAGAAAGAAAGAAGGATGTCTATTTCCCTCAAGGTCTTAATATTTTCCTGCAAGTTTGGAGGGGATGAGAACTGCCTAAATGGTTGTAGGTGGGAGCTGTACTGGGAGCTTCTGTGCCCTGTACAAGGCAGAAAAAGCAACTGGTGTTGTCCTCAAAATATAACTTCCTTTTCTAGAGGCCATGGCGTGGTGATTTGGGTGATTTGGGAGCAAGTGGGTGGTGGTGGTGGGTGGTTGGTGGTGGGAGAGAATTTAGAGTACTTTTCTCAGCAAGCCATTGCCTTTGATCCCCCCCCCTTTTTTTTTTAAATGGAAAAACATCACATCTTTATTCATTGGGAAAAATATTATTAAGATGTCAATATTACTGAAAGAGATCTACAGGTTCAACACAATCCTTATTAAAATCACAATAGCATTTTTTTAAGAAACAGAAAAATTCATCCTAAAATTCATATGGAATCTGCCTTTGATCCCTTGATGAGATACACCTGAGCATACCTGGGGATTAAAATCAGGCACCACATTTTCTGATTGCAGCCATTTGGTTCCAAAGCTAGGAGGTCTATGTATAACAACATTAGGAATTTTCTGCTCTAAAATTCTCAGCATATGAACTCTCCCCTAGATTTACATTCGCTGACAATGTTACTTCAATTAACTAGGGTGCAGAGATTCAGGAATGAGCCCCACTGTCCCTGAAGAGATCCACAACCACGGGGTTTAACTAACTTTTATTAAATATATTTGGGATGCTGAGGCTGGATCAGAAAATGCAGTGTAACCAATATGAGGCATTCTTGGCACATATCTGAAACATCACCAGGATGAATTAATGCCATCAGGATGAATTGATGTCATAGGTTTTGCTGCTACTTTTTGGTGTTTGGAAAATACACCTGGCCACTCACACTGATCTCTGATTTGGAATGGGTGAGGGAGGCAAAACTACAGGGAACTTCACTCATTGTTCAATTACCCTTAGTACCCCTAGTAATGGCTGGTAAACTAGCCGCTACTGCCTCTTACAATGAACAAGAGGAAAAAGCAAGGGAAACAACAGGATAAGGGATCTGGGTGCTGCTGTGAAATTTGGGGCTGCCCTATGAGCCGTCACTAGACAGCAACTTCGTAGCATGAGGTAAGGAAACCTGGGTCCTTCTACTGTGTATATAGTCAGAGAGTGGGGCAAGGCAAGTCCAGAAAAAGTGATCTACTAAAATAACTTATTGCTCATAAAGGAATTGTTTAGGAAAACTGCCACCACATACCCCAGTGTAGACAAGGAACAATCCACACCCAGAACAGAAGGCAAGAACAAATCCTTTGAGGGATTCAGCTTTGTATGAAATTGAAGGAAACGGCACCTTAACCATCAGAGAGTGAGGGAGTTGGATAGTGAATTCAAGTGGGGATGTGGAGGCAGCCACCTATCAAGCTGCCTATCCCCCTACAGCCCTGGGGAATCCTGTTTAGTACCCTGAACCAAACTGTATGTGGGAAATCTGGAGGTAGGTGGGTAAAACAGACAATGCCGGTTGTTTGCCGACATCTGTTTCTCCCTCTTCATTGCTGGCATGGTCCTGAAATGGGCATGTGCTTAGGGATGGGTCGTACCCCAGCCCCGTGTTGGGGTGGTGATAGGATCTTGAATAATCAGTGACAATCAGTGATGGTCCCATTCTGTTGCCAGCAGTTTAAGTATGGGAATGTTATCCAGTCCTAGGACCTGAGGGGAAGTCTACTGGGGGATTTTGGGAATGGTTTTCCTCAGTAATTAAAGGAGATGTATAGTGGGAAACTCCCCTCTTTTTTAACAGGATGTTTCTGTGTCTGCATGCAGTACTAGAACTGTTATAGCCATTGCAACCAGGGGAAAAAAATGTGCTGTCAGTAGAGGAAGGCAGAAAAAAAAAAAAAAGCATGGAAGCCCCTGTGCCTTTGATGACATCATTTGATTACTGATTCAATCAACCCTGAAACTACCATGCAGGAATCTTTGAACCAGTTCTAGAAAATAACCCATTCCTTTTTCTCTTGGAGAGGGATGTGGGATGAGGAGTGAGTTTTCCTTGTGGAGGCACAAAGAGTTTCACTGGGAGCATAGCGTAGTAGGTTATGAGAGCTCCATGTGACACACATTGTGGCAAGAAGTCCTTCTTGGGGTTAGGCTGAGATCTTGAAAAAAATGAAAACATTTACCTATCCTTCAAGGTAATGGAGACCAGCCACTGGGTGTAGTTACATGGCTGGTCTGTGGCTTGAGATGGGATGGGGCATTAGACCAGGGGTATTGCTGTGATAAACATTGATTTGGACCAGAAAACCAAACCTAGATCCATGGCCAGGGGCTAAGTCTCAAGTGTATCCATCCCATCAATGGAAACATTACCTTGTGCTTTGACATCTTGCCACCTAAGCATCTGCATAAGTGAACAACTGCCCTGCCTGTACCCCCCAAATCTCATCTTCTCACTGCCTTCTTGTCACATGAACGGAAACAAGATCCTGTCTGTGTTTCTAGACCTTGTACCACAATCATCTAGGCAATGTGTGAGGACTCTTAGCCATGGCACTTGAAGGGGTGCTTTCTGGTCACCTTGGACATCTACAAGTGCAGAGAGGAGCTTCTATATCTACACTTTGAGACAAGGACTGGGGCATGCTAGTACACCACTAGCTAGGTACAGAGGGGCATAGAAACTGTTATACACCTGACAACTGAAATAATACGCTTTAGTATCAACCTTAGTACAAAAAGCAGTGATAACATGGGTACTAAAATTAAATGGCTGGACTTGACTACAAGGCAGTCATCTAAATCTAGAATCATAATTGTTGTATTTAATTATCATCAAAAGAAAAATACAAAATCAAAATATTTTATGAAGAATTTATGGACAACTGAGAATACAATTTTGCCCCTTCTCCCTCCCCCACCATAGGCCACGGACCCTAGTTTGAGAAACATTAGGTTAGGACAGTCTCAGAAGGGATTATCAATATGGAAAGAAATAGTATTAGAAAGAAACCTAAATTGGACTTTTTTTTTTGTATAACATAAGTGTGACAATTCAAGGCTTAATCCAATGTTTCTTAAGTGCAATATACCTAAGAATCACCTAGAATGCTTAGTGAAATGTAGATTCCTAGGTCCCCAGCAATTTTGATTCTATAGTTCAGGGATGAGGCCCGGGAGCTGCATTTTAAACAGGTAATTCTGATTCAAATGCTTCAGGGGTCATGCTTTCAGAAACATTGAATCCTCCAACAAGAAGTTGGCCACTAAAGTGATACAGCCCCAAGGAGAGAAATTCTCCACAATAACCATCTTCTAGGGGGCCAAGGGGAATAACAGGCCAGAGAAATTTTCCCAAGACAGACACAGAGGTGGGAGCAGACACACTGATTGATCAAGGGATGCATTCTACTATCAGGGGAAGGGAATCTTTGCTAACCAAGGAGAGTCTGAATTTTGGACTGGTAGCGACTGCTATATGCTGTTTCCTTTTCTCTTTTCCAAATGCTAGTTTCAATTTCAGTTATCTGGTTTTCCTTCTACCATTGTGCAACTGGGTATATTGGAGGTTGGTTAAATGTACCATTTAGACATAGTTTGCCTAACAATGATGATTATATCAGTTAAAAATTTAGTTAAAATGATATAAAAGCCATCTAAACTTGTATAAACAGATATTTTATTTTAAGATTTTTATTGAGATTTGATATATAATAGGTTGCACATATTTGGAGTACACAATAAGTTTTGACATGTATGTGTGCATATATATCAAACCATCATCACAATCAACATAATGAATATACCCATCACCACACCAAATTTCCTTATGCCCCTTTGTAATCCTTCTCACCTACCCTTGCTCCCTTACCTGACTCCCAGGGAACCATTGCTCTGCTTTTTGTCATAATACGTTAGTTTGTAATTTCTAGACCTTTATATAAATGGAGCCATGAAGTATGTAGTCTTTTTTGTCTGGTTTCTTTTACTCAGTGTATTTTAGTTTGAGATTCATCTGTGCTGTTGCATCGTAGTTCATTAAGTTTTATTGCTGAATAGAATTCCATTGTGTGGATGTACCACAATTTGTTTATCCAATTCACCTGTTGATGGATCTTTGCACTGTTTCCGGTTGAAGATTATTAAAGTGGCTATAAACATTCTTGTCCAAGTCTTTGTGTGAAAATATACTTTCATTTCTCTTGGATAAATTCCTAGGGGAAGAATGGTTGAATTATATGGTAGATGTGTATTTAACTTTTTAAGAAACTGCCAAACTGTTTTCCAAAGTGGCTGGATCATTTTATATTCCACTTGTAGTGTATGAGAGTTCCAGTTTCTCCACATACTCCAACAATCAGGTTGGTTAGGTTTTTAAATTTTAGCCATTCTGTAAGGTAGTAGTAGTATCTCATTGTGATTTTAATTTTTATTTATCTAATGACTAATGATGTTTAGTATCTTTTTATGTACTTATTGCCATCCCTATATTCTTCTCTGGTAAAGACTCTGGTCAAATACTTCTCCTGTTTTTAATTTTAATTGTTTTTTTTTTTATTATTGGGTTTTGAGAGCGCATTATAGATTCTGGATTCAAGTCCTTCATATGGTATATGATTGCTCCCATTCTGTGGCTGTTTTTTCATTTTCTTAACAATGTCTTTCAATGAATAGAATTCTTCATTTCGATGAAGTAAAAAGAATTTTTGACTCATTGTTTTAATTAGAATACCTAACAGAAAATGTAACTCAGTGTGAAAATAATAATTAAATATAAGAAAATTATATTAACTCATATAATAAGTTCTGAGGTAAGATGGCTCCACTGTTTGTTAATTTAGCTATTGAACAATGTCATCAAGGACTCAGATTCTTTTCATCTTTCTGCTCTGCCATCCCCAGCCTCCTGGCTTTATCCTCAGGCTAGTCTCCTCATAGTTGCCAGGTGCTGCTGAAGTTCTGTGTATCACATGCAAACATGCAGCATCAAAAGGAATAATCTGGACTGTCTCTTCTATGTGTCTCTCAGAGTGAGGAAACCTTTCTTGGCAGACCCTCAGCAGACCTTTCCCCATATCACATGACCATCCATAAACAAGCATAAACCCCTCAGATCAGGGGTTGGCAAACTACCACCAGTGGGTCAAATACAGCCTACTGCCTGCTTTTATAAGGTCTAAGAACTAATAATGGTTTTTACATTTTTAAAGGGATGAAAAAGTCAAAAGAAGAATAATATTTTGTGACATGTGTAAATTATATGAAATTCAAATTTCAGTGTCCAAAAGACTTCCAGTTTCTACTTGGAGATGTAGAGAGCTAGAAAGATGTCACTGCCCCCCTAATAAGAAAAAAGCTGGACAGACTGCAAATTAATGGCTCTTCATGAATCCCTTAGAGAACTGAGGCCACAAGCCAAATGACCTGTAGAGACATGAGTGCCTGCAAGGAGACACAGGACCCAAACACTTGCTTCCATGGGGCAGATACTGCTTGATGCCATGTAAGCCAGTAAGAATATTAAACTAGAAATTTTGATGAATTGCTGGAAGCAATTGCTTAAGTGTGAGCTAGTGTGGCAGTATGGATCTCCTGGGAGCTGTAGTGACAGGGGCATTCTCAACTTCTGGCTGCATTTTCCTCCAGGAATCCCCCACTCCGGGTTCTCACAACAGAATGGGAAGAATCAGAAGCTCCCCTCCTCCTCTCTCTTTCCTTCTGCAATGCTGGGAGGGCGTGGAACAGCAGCCTCTGTGAAACCCACAATCCACCCAGTATCTTGGTCTTATCTCCTTTATGGAACAAACAACTCAGTCTGCAACGGGTAGGGAGCCTGTGGAAGACTCTTTAAGGGTTTGAAATATATCTGTGCCCCTTCCCTTAAGCAGTCACCTCCTTTTGAGTAACACATTTTGGTTTGCTCTGGTGGAGACTGAATACCTTGACCCTAGGCATACAACATCCTTAGGCATACAACCCAAGCTGCCTTTCATTAATTTTTTTTTCTGATCTACCAAGCAATAGCATATGGTGTTCCCACCAGTATTCCATAATGAAAGGGAAGTAAATACAAGATTATACTCAAGCAGATCCTGGAGGCACAAGTAAGTTGCATGAACAGGAGGTTCACATTCCCTGGATCTCACACCTGTGGGATCATGAAGAATTACCTATGGCCAGATTATAGAGGAATAAAAAAACTATTTGGCCTAGCTTACAGATTGTTCCATGTTATGTTTGCTGTTACCAGTTGGAAGTAGACTGCTATAGTGTTGCATTTCCACTCAAGGATGGCCTTGAAGGACAATGGTGAAGGGACATCTTATCAGTGAGCAGAACATCAAGCAATGAAACTGGTTGTTCACTTGCCAGGAAGGAGAGATAGTCAGAGGCGTGGGATCTACATTAAATCACAAACAATTTCAAATAGCTTAGTTGGAGGGCTGGGAACTGGAAAGGAACAAGATTAGAGGTAAAATGGCATAGAGATCTGGGGAAGAAGCATGCACACAGAAATCTCAAAATGGTCCCAGAGTTTGGGACTGTTTACATAACTTGATAATACTCACCAAAGCCCCCAGCTACAAAAGAGGCTCTCAATAATCAGGTGGACAAGATGATTCATGCTATGAACATCAGTCAACTTCCCTTCCCAACTACCCCAGTGCTTGCGCAATGGACTCATGAAGGAAGGGTCAACTTCCCCTCATAAAGCTGAATTGATCTTTGCTTAGTGACAATTTGCTTAGCCCTGATTGCTTGTCATGAGCTTCCAGTGAGGGATTATGTCTCATGAGGACAAACCAGCTACATAGTGGCATGTTGATTATACTAGACCCCTCCCCTCATGGAGCAGGCAGTGATTTGTTGTCTCTGCAATGTCTAATTATTCTGGAAGTGGATTTACCTTCCTTACCCACCATGCTTCCGCATATTTCACTATCCACGGACTTACTGAATACTTCATTCACCATTATGACATTACGTAGAACATCGTTCTGACCAAGGAACTCATCTTACAGCAGAAAAAGTCAGGCAATGAACTGATGTTCATTGGTGTTACCACATATCCCATCACCCAAAAGTAACTGACCTTATAAAATGGGAAGGGAAGTTGTGGCACTAGTTGGGAGGTAGCACCTTGCTGGGTTGGGGTACCATTCTATAGTAATTGATAAATATATGCTGCATTTATCTCATAGCCAGAACACATAGATCCAGGAGTCAAGGAAAGAAAAAAAGGAGGGATCTCACTCACTATTACACTTAATAAATTACCTGTAAAATTTTTGCTTCCTGTCTCTGACCCGGAATGCTCCTAGTTTAGCAGTTTTAATACTGAAGAGAGGAATGCTTCCCCTGAGGTATATTTGACAAAAGCCACCTTGTCCTTTCAAACTTCTCATGCCACTGGAAAGGCAGGCCAGAAAAAAGAAAGGGAGTTACTGGTTAGGTTGGGATGATTGACTCTACCAAGGGGAAATAAGGTTGCTACTGCCCATTGGGGCAAGGGTGAGTATGGATGGTACCTGGAGGAGTTCTTCTGGGAGCACTACCTGCTACCACCATGTCCAGAAGTAAAAGCTAGTGGAAGACTAAAACAACTCCGTATAGGCAGAACCAATGAGGGCTCAGAATTTAGAATGGGCAGTTGGGAAGGGAAGTCATAAATACTAGCCACATGCTCCTGGCCAGGTGTAGAAATGAATATTTCCAGTTGAATATCTTTACTTTATGTGTTACACATGTTACACATATGTATGTACAGATTTACACATGTTTAAAACTTATTTTTCTTTCACTCTCTTCCATTGCTATATGTAGGAGTGATGGATAGGAGGGTGAATGTCATCATTTAGTCCATAGCTTACAGATTGTAAAGATCAGGATGGAATTGGAGAAGGAAAGACATCATATAGAGATCCTGGACTTGGATCTGAAATGTAGTAACTGATGAAACTTTTGCTGACTTTCTATGGGGAAAGTAGTGAGTGTGCTTTCAGTTGTACGTAGAATAGTTGCATCATGTAAGGGGTTGCATTATGCAATTTTTGAAATTGCAGGTTTAGGAAGGTGGCTATTGGGCAGACAAGGAGAGGCCTGTGGTGGACAGCTATTGTTTTTGCCTGTGCAGCATCCTCCTTTTAGTAAAAACTCCTACTTTTTTCCTGTGGGGAACTATCCCACCCCAACAGTGACACACACTCTTGATGAAACTGCCATTTAAGTCCTTTTATTTCCCATGGTGAAAGGGTGAGCATGGAATCTAGTTTAGACCAGTAAGACTCTCTCAGGCACTTGAAACTTTGTGTAATAATACAAATATAGGAAAAATATCATTGGAGTAGATCCATCTCAACAATGGAATCCTGTTCATTAGAACTGACTACCTAGATCCTGGGAGTTGTCCTGGCTCTTGTCCTTTCTGAAATTCACTTGTTTATTTTTTTCCCTTTAATTCTGTGAGTTACCTCATTCTTTCCCAGTAAATTCCCTTGGTTATTTTGTCAGAATAAATCAGGTTTGGTTGCTTGCAATCAAGGAACTCTAACTAATACTCCAATCTATATTGCTGAATGAAAAGGGCAAGACATAAAGCAGAATGGAGGAGAGTAAGGAGATCAAGATGGAGGACTAAGCACATGCTCCAGCGTCCTGCTCCTACTCTAAATATTTGGAAATAACAGAAATGGTATATTTTTAAAAGAAAGAAATGTAATGTTTGAAAACTGGAACAGATATTCCCAGTACACCCACAATTATGAGGAATCTGTGAAAGAAGGAAGGCAAATGTGATTGGAAAGACAAAGGAAACCAAACTCTCTAATCACAAAAACAGGCAAAAATTACTACAAAATGTGGAGGCATCTTGGAGGAGGAGGTGTTCCAAGCTTAGATATAAAAGAAACTTGTAGCAAAAGAGAGCCAAGGGTGATTGCTTGAAGGATGAAACAAAAGCAGTTGTGTGAGGAGAAGCACTTCAGCTGCAGAGAGAAGGTACCCAGGCAGCTGATGTCCACTGGAAGGCAAGGAATTCTACCCTCTGAAGACTATCTAGGAGTGTACTCTGTCCAGCAGCACCCTGACTCCATCCCCCAACACTGAGTGCAGGCTCTGTTAACACAGTGTAGCACTCAAGGTTCAGAGAAAATTTCAAACCAGCATGTAGTATGATTCCATCTATTTGATCTTTGTGAAAAAGAAAAAAAAAAACTCACCAAACCTATTTATGGAGAATATATATATATTCTCCATAATGTATATACATATACAGTTTATATGCATAACAAAGGGTCTGGAAGAATATACCACAACCTACTAACAATGGTTAATCATTAGAGGTGATCAGGAAACTACTTCTACTTTTTACTTTATAGAGTTCCTTATTGTTTAGATTTTTTAAAAAAGAATAAGCATGTATTTTTTTAAAGGTCTCTTATTTTTTTCTCATACAGTTATTTTATTGAATTGCTATCCACATACCAAAAAAATCACCCAATTAAAGTGTACAATTCAATGATTTTTGGTGTATTCACGAGGTTGTGTAATCATCACCAATATCTAATTCTAGGTATTGAATGTTCTAGAATATTTTCATGCCCCTTAGCAGTCACTCCCCATTCCTCCTTCCCCCAGCCCCTGGCAACCATTTCTAGTCTCTCTACATTTGCCTGTTCTGAACTTCTCATATAAATGAAATCACACAATACGGGGCTTTTATGTTGGCTTCTTTTACTTAGCATGCTTTCAAGATTTTTCCATGTTGTAGCATGGAAATTACCATGTAGTATTATCCCTTCATTCTTTTTTATGGTTGAATAATATTAACTTGTATGAATATACCACATTTTGTGTATCTATTCATCAACTGATGGACATTTGCATTGTTTCCACTTTGGAGCTATTATGAATAATGCTGCTATGAATATTTTTGTACAAGCATTCGTGTGGACATATGTTTTCAATTCTTTTGAGTATATACCTATGAGTGGAATTTCTGGATCATATGGTAACTCTATGTTTCACTATTTAAGGAACTGCCAAATGATTTTCCAAAGCAGTTGCACCATTTACTTTTCCACCAGCAGTGAATGAGGGTTCTGATTTTTCTACATCCTTGCCAATATTTGTTATTGTCCAATGTATTTATTTTTGTTATTAAAATAATCTACAGCTGGCACTTCTTCTTAGAAGGACTTTGGGAACCACCCTGGATACACAGATGTGGGCTTCCAGGCACCAAATTTGCAAACATGACCCTGCTCTTTGGCCACAAATGATTGGACTAGGAGTGGGCATCTTGTTCAAACAGAATAAACCCTTTCCATGGGGCTCTTGGAATTGAGACTAAGAGATTCCAGTCTCAGTTTGATAGCTCTCTTAAATGATAGAGGACATGGAAACTCTTGAACTGTTAACAATCATTTCCCACCCTGTGGACCAGGAAGCAGCGAGAATCAATAGGCAGTAAGAGAGAGAAGAATGAAGCAAATATGTATTGAGAAGTGGAGAATAGAGGTGGAAAGAGAGGACTTCTGAGTGTTTGAGACTTTGACTCCTTCCTTAGGCCTGGTTTCTTTCTGTTTTTGGATTTCTCTAGCCACTCTTCTGTCTTTATGAAGCATTCCCTTATCCAATTTTGTTTCTGTTTCTTGCAAACAAAAGAACATTAACTACTACAGAAATAAAACATGAAAATGACAAAAGGGGTTTTATAAAACAAAAACAACAGGCAGCCTCTTTAGATAACCAAGGACAGGAAGATAAGTCACTGTCTCTCTTTCCTTTCTCTTTCTGGATCCAATCCATTCTCCTTCTTTCTGCAAATCAGATTCTTCCTCTCTCCCAGAGTTTCACTCCTCCACCATAATTTCAGCTTGCAGGTCTACAACGCTAGTATCTCCCATCCTGACTCTAAATGACGTTTCGATTCAAACGCCCAGAATTATCTCCTTGTCCAATACCTCAGGGTTCCATTTCCAGCTCTCAGAATAACCTGATTGGCTTAGTTTGGGGCATGTGTTCAGCACTGGTACAAAGATCTGTGGCCAGGTTTTTGGGGCCACCTTCCACGGTCTGTGCACAGGGAATTTTCTCTACAAAGTCAGATTGATCATAGAGGAAATAAATGCATATACCTTCTGAGTCCCTGCGTATCTGGGAACATCTCTTTTTCTGCCCTCATATGTAAGGGATAGCTTGGTGGGATATAGAATTTTTATGTCACAACCTTGGTTTCCCCTAAAACTCCACTGATAATGTTTAGTCGTCCTCTCACCTTTTGTGGTGTGGAAGGAAGGTGACCTGATTTTTTTCCCCTTTGTGGTTAACCTGTTTTTTTCTTTCTGGATTCTTATAGGATTTCTTTCCTTACTCAAGAAATTCTTTCATTTTGCTTTCTTTTTACCTATTATCATAATCTTTTTATTTTTTAGATCACAGAAGAATTTCTCTAGTCTTTATTCTCAATAACTGACTTGGTTTGCAGCAGGATCCAATGTACTGTTCACTATCTCCTTTGTGTTTTTAAATTTGGTAATTAAGTTTTCTGTCTGAAAGTAAGCTTGAATTCTTCCTTCTTCAGATTTGAAATGTCTTCTTAAATCTCACTGAGAATACTAATCTGCAATTTTCTAAATCTGTCACCTGTTTGTTTCCTATTATCAAAGGTAAACATTTCTTCAGAATGGTCTTTCATAAATTGTTGAATTTTTTTGCAAGCTCATTACTTGTCTCTGACTGCTCATTCTGAGAAGGTGGCCTGTATTTGTCTATTACTGACATTAGAGATAAATTCTCTTTGTCTAGGATAGATGCTATTCTAGACCAAGGGGAAAAGATAAAGTTTATATTTTTTGTAGTTTTATTTTGCCATATTGGGGGAATTCAACTGGGACATAAAGAGCATGGAATGAGCTAGCAAAAGGTGATCAGATGTCAGGGAGGTTAACTGTTTTGTAAAGTGATCAGTTTTTTTCCCCCAACCATTCTATGTGCCAGCACATGTCTTTCATGACTCAAAGTTTCTCCCTAGAGTGACCTTTCATTCCACTCTCACCTCAGGCTCCCACTGTCTGAAATTTGGAACTCCTGTGTTGGGCCATAAATCTAATTGCCCATGGAAAATACGGAGATACACAGAACAACAAGGAATGTTCCTGATGTGCCAATGCTTATTTGTGATAGCCTGAAGCTTAACGTGGCACAATGGCCATTCTCTAACTGGTTCAGCTACCTTTTTAAGAATCTCTCTATGGTGATGCCTCCCATTTTGCTTGCCATCTGCAGCAAAGGAAGGCTGGAGTCAGACTTCAGCCAGTTGGTTCACACGTGGGGTGCCGGAACAGTTACCCAGTCCTTTGGTTTTCTCCCTGGCATCTGTCTTATGGCCTGCCTCTGTTCCCAGACCCTGCTGCTGACTTTGGATATGTCTAAAGCTCTTCTGGGGAATAGTTCTCTTACTTCATAGATGGAACTTCTACTCTGAGTGGAATTATAGGTTACTCACTGCTTTTATCTAACTGTCTTGTAGATGTTTTAAAAGTTTTCTGATCTATTAATTGCTAATTCATAAATACTTTCCCCTACTTTTATAGTTTTTGGGTTGTTTCAATGGGATTATGAAAAGAAGAGATAAACATATGTGTTGAAATCATTATCTTTTATGCATACTGAAGTCCTTAGGGATAAATGTCTCTAACTTATTTTGAAATGTATCAAAAAGTAGTAACTTTTGCCTTCTCAAGAACTTCTCTCCTTGGATTATCCCCTTTCTTGCAGAATAGTATTTCCTTTTCAAGTAGATTATTGACACACTTTAGTTTATTAAATCTTAAAAACCCTCCTTTGGGTCCTTATCTAGGTACTTTTCCACATTAGGGCATGTACCATCCTCTCTTGTTCACAGATATATTCCCAGATCCTAGAAAAATGCCTACCCTATATTTAGTCATTCAGTAACTATTTGCAGAATGAATGAATGAATAACTCCGTTCTCTTCACAGCCACACTTCTCAGGTTCTGTGACACCAGTCACAGAAGACTTGTAGCCCCTATATTACTGGCTTCCTTTTCTCACAGTTCTTTTATGACTTATCTTCCTCTATGTATTAGAGTTCCTCAGGATGTGGTCTCGGCCCTTTTCTCTCTCTACATGTCATCCCTAAGTGATTTTGTCTAGTCTCATGGCTTTAATCTGAAGATTCCCAATATAAACTCTCTAGCCCAGACCACTCCTCTAGGCTCTAAATTTATACATCTAACTGCCTACATGACATCTCTGCTAGGAAATTGCACAGATATTTCAAATTTAACATGTCCAAAATGAAAATGCTGTTTTCCTCGCCCATCCCCTTGAAATTCATCTCGGTCCCTGTCTTCTCTATCTCAGAAGATGCCAGATATTGAATGGTTTTTGTTTTATTTCTTTCTTTTCCTCATTCACCATGCCCAATCCAATAGCAAGTCCATTTAATTCTGTTTTCAATATATATTTCAGATCTGTCTGTATTTGATTTCACTGCCATTACTTTAGTCCAAGCTACCATCTCTGTCCTGGAACAGTGTAACAGTCCCCTAACAAGTGTACATGCTCTATCTTTGCCTCCATATAAGCCAGACTCTTACAGAGCAGCCAGAAGAAACATTTAAAATTAATTTCTGGACTTTCAGTTCTTTCCAAGATGGAATAATCCCATTCCTCCCAAGGACTATAACTAATAAACTCTGTCATAGCCCAACAAATTAACATAGGAAGACTCTGAAAAGTGGAAAAAAGATAGACTGCCTGGGGATGATGGGACTTGAGGAACAATAGAGCAGTGAGTTCCCTGGGTTTCCTTGGTGCCTCCCATATATCACCATTGGACAGGGGACTGCAGAAGCCTCCAACTTGAATTGCTAACAGGCACACAAAGCTCCAAGAAAAGCCTGTTCCCCTAGCCAAAGGACTAGGAAAATAGCTTACAGCAGAAAGCCTTTTGGCTTTTGTTTCATAACAGTCTACTCAGGAGGCTGCCATAGCTTCAGACATCAAACTCCCATACAACCACATGAAAAAATAGAAAAGAAAAAGATTTTCTTTGCATTTTTATCAGGAGATAAATCTTTCCAAGAAGCCTCACAGCTGACTTCTTAGGTCCCATTGGCTAGGATTGGGTCACATTCCTGTCCCTTAGTTGCAAGGGAGATTGGGAAAGTGAGTGTTTAGCTCTCTTAGCCTGTGATAAGAAGGGGGTCTCTGTCAACAAATAAAGGGGCTGGGAATGATTTGGAGTGGGCAACCAATAGTACTCATCACATCTTCTAAATAGGGTCTCCCATATTATTCTGAATCATGACATTCTATTTGTTTCCTTTATGGAATCTATCTCAGTTTTGAAGTATTTCCTCATTTGTTTCTTTGCTTATTTATTCTAAACCTACCTCAACCTCACAGTACTTTGGGGGAACTTCATGAGGTCAGGAAACATATTTTTATTTTCACTGTTTTATCTCCAACTCCTAGCACATTGCCTGGTACAGAATAGGAGCTCAAACTATCTTGAGAATAAATGAATGAAGTTGAACACATATTTATATTTCCTTCATATATGAAAGACACCTTGGCTAAATATAAAATTCTTGGGTCACAAGCATTTCCATTAAATACTATAGACATAGATCCATTGTCTTTAGGCATTTTCTGTTACAAGGAAGGTCAGCTTGATTTGTGTAAGCAACCTGTTTTGTTTGTTAAAGGAACTCTTTATTTTGAACTTAGTATAGGTTCACAGGAAGTTAAAAAGATAGTACAAACAGGTCAAGTGTACCCTTCACCCAGTTTCTCTAATGAGCATTAGTATAAAGTACATAGATATGTGTAACTACCAGTCACCTGTTGATGGACATTTAGGCTGTTTCCATGTTTTGGCTATTGTAAATAGTGCTGCTATGAACATTGGGGTGCAGGTGTCATCCTGAAGTAGGGTTCCTTCCGGATACAAGCCCAGGAGTGGGATTCCTGGGTCATATGGTAAGTCTATTCTTAGTCTTTTGAGGAATCTCCACACTGTTTTCCATAGTGGCTGCATGAAACTGCATTCCCACCAGCAGTGTAGGAGGGTTCCCCTTTCTCCACAGCCCCTCCAGCATTTTTCATTTGTGGATTTTTTAATTATGGCCATTCTGACTGGTGTGAGGTGATACCTCATTGTAGTTTTGATTTGCATTTCTCTGATATTTAGTGATATTGAGCATTTTTTCATGTGCCTTATGATCATTTGTGTGTCTTCCTTGGAGAATTGCTTGTTTAGGTCTTCTGCCCATTTTTGGATTGGGCTGTTTATTTTTTTCTTATTGAGTCATATGAGCTCCTTATATATTCTGGAGATCAAGCCTTTGTCGGTTTCATTTGCAAAAATTTTCTCCCATCCCATAGGTTGTCTTTTTGTTTTACTTCTGGTTTCCTTTGCTGTGCAGAAGCTTGTAAGTTTCATTAGGTCCCATTTTATTCTTGCTTTTATTTCTTCTAGGAGAAAATTTTTGAGATATTTGTCAGATAATGTTTTGCTTATGTTTTCCTCTAGGAAGTTTATTGTATCTTGTCTTATGTTTAAGTCTTTGATCCATTTTGAGTTGATTTTTGTATATGGTGTAAGAGAGTGTTCTAGCTTCACTGTTTTACATGCTGCTGTCCAGTTTTCCCAACACCATTTGCTGAAGAGACTGTCTTTATTCCATTGTATATTCTTGCCTCCTTTGTCGAAAATTAGTTGACCAAAAGTTTGTGGTTTCATTTCTGGGCTCTCTATTCTGTTCCATTGGTCTATATGTCTGTTTTGGTACCAATACCATGCTGTCTTGATTACTGTAGCTCTATAGTATTGTCTGAAGTCTGGGAGAGTTATTCCTCCAGCCTCTTTCTTTCTCTTCAGTAATGCTTTGGCAATTCTAGGTCTTCGATGGTTCCATATAAGTTTTATTATGATTTGTTCTAGTTCTGTGAAATATGTCCTGGGTAATTTGATAGGGATTGCATTAAATCTGTAGGTTGCCTTGGGCAGTGTGACCATTTTAACAATATTGATTCTTCCAATCCAAGAGCATGGGATATCTTTCCATTTTTTAAAGTCTCCTTTAATTTCCTTCATCAATGGTTTATAGTTTTCTGTGTATAATTCTTTCACCTCCTTGGTTAGATTTATTCCCAGATATTTTATTACTTTGGGTGCTATTTTAAAGGGGATTGTTTCCTTACTTTCTTTTTCTGTTGATTCATCATTAGTGTAAAGAAATGCCGCTGATTTTTGGACGTTAATCTTGTAACCTGCTACCTTGCTGAATTCTTCAATCAGCTCTAGTAGTTTTTGGGTGGACCTTTTAGGGTTTTCTATATATAGTAACATGTCGTTGGCATATAGTGACACTTTTACCTCTTCTTTTCCAATTTGGATCCCTTTGATTTCTCTCTCTTGCCTGATTGCTGTGGCTAGGACTTCCAGGACTCTGTTGAATAGGAGTGGTGATAGTGGGCATCCTTGTCTTGTCCCAGATTTTAGTGGGAAGCTTTTGAGTTTTTCACCGTTGAGTACTATGCTGGCTGTAGGTTTGTCACATATAGCTTTTATTATGTTGAGATATATTCCCTCTATACCCACTTTGGCAAGAGTTTTTATCATAAATGGGTGTTGAATTTTATCAAATGCTTTTTATGCATCGATTGAGATGATCATGTGGTTTTTGTCCTTTCTCTTGTTGATGTGATGTATTACATTGATTGATTTGAGTATGTTGAAACACCCTTGTGTCCCTAGGATGAACCCCACTTGGTCATGATGTATAATCTTTTTTATGTGTTGTTGGATTCTATTTGCTAATATTTTGGTGAGGATTTTGGCATTTATGTTCATCAGTGATATTGGCCTATAATTCTCTTTTTTGGTAGTGTCTTTGCCTGGTTTTGGTATCAGGGTGATGGTGGCTTCATAGAATGAGTTTGGGAGTATTCCCTCCTTTTCAATCATCTGGAAGAGTTTGAGAAGGACTGGTATGAGTTCTTCTTTGTATGTTTGGTAGAATTCCCTGGTGAAGCCGTCTGGTCCTGGACTTTTATTTGTAGGGAGGTTTTTTATTGCTATTTCGATTTCATTTCTAGTGATCGGTTTGTTCAAGTGGTCAGTTTCTTCTTGATTCAGTCTTGGTGGACAGTATGTTTCCAGACGCTTGTGCACCTCCTCTAGGATATCCAGTTTGGTTCCATATAGGTTTTCATAGTATTCTCATAGGATATTCTGTATTTTTATTTTATTTGTTGTAATTTCTCCATTATCCTTTCTTATGTTGCTAATTTGTGCTCTCTCTTTTTTCTTCTTTGTGAGTTTGGCCAGAGGTTTGTCGATTTTATTTATTTTTTCAAAAAACCAGCTTTTGGTTTGATTGATTTTTTTTCTATGGACTTTTTAACCTGTATTTTATTTATTTCCTCCCTAATCTTTATAATTTTCTTCCTCCTGCTGCCTTTTGGGGGTTTTTTGTTCTTCTTTTTCTAGTTCATTCAGCTGGTGGGTTAAATTGTTTATTTGAGATTGTTCTTCTTTTTTGAGGAAGGCCTGTATTGCTATAAACTTCCCTCTGCGCACTGCCTTTGCTGTGTCCCATAAATTTTGTGTGGTTGTGCTTTCATTTTCATTTGTCTCAAGGTATTTTTTAATTTCAGCTTTGATTTCCTCATTACCCATTGGTTTTTTAATAACATATTATTTGGTCTCCATGCTTTCCTTTTGTTCTCCTTTGTTTCTCTGTTGTTGATTTCTAGCTTCATGGCATTGTGGTCAGTAAAGATGCTTGAGATAATTTCTATCTTCTTAAAATTGCTGAGGTTTCTTTTGTGCCCAAGTACATGATCAATCCTGGAAAATGTTCCACGTGCACTTGAAAGGAATGTATATCCTATTTTTGGGGGGTGTAATGCTCTGAAAATATCCACCAAATCTAATTTTTCTATTGTATTATTTAATTTCTCTGTTGCCTTATTTCTTTTCTGTCTGGAAGATCTGTCTAGTTATGTTAATGTGGTGTTAAAATCTCCAACTATGATTGTATTCCCATCAATATCCCCCTTTATCTCTGTTAGTAATTGTTTTATGTCCTTAGGTGCTCCTATATTGGGTGCATATATATTAACGAGTGTAATATCCTCATCTTGTATCACTCCTTTAATCATTATAAAGTGTCCTTCTTTATCTTTCTTTATGGCCTTTGTTTTAAAGTCTATTTTGTCTGAAATCAGTACTGCTACACCTGCTTTTTTGGCTTTTCCATTTGCATGGAATATCCTTTTCCATCCTTTCACTCTCAATCTATATGTGTCCTTCTCCCTAAAGTAGGTCTCTTGTGTGCAGCATATTGAAGGTTCTTGCTTTATTATCCAGTCTCCCACTCTATGTCTTTTGACTGGAGCATTTAGTCCATTAACATTTAGCGTAATTAATGATAGATGTGTGTTTATTGCCATTTTGAACTTATCTTTGCAGTTGATTTTTATTTCCTCTTTGTTCCTTCTTCCATTTGTGGTTTGGTAATTTTCCTTTGTATTATCATGGATTTTATTTAGTTTTTGTGACTCCCTTGTAAGTTTTTGGCTTGTGGTTACCCTTTTTTGTAAGTCTATTAGCCCATTACTATAACTGTTTTTATTAAACTGAGAGTAACATGATCTCAAACCCATCCTACCGAGAACAAAAAATTTAAAAAAGAAAGAAAAAAAATATTCTATATTTTCCTGCCTCCCTCTCCCACTCTCAATGATTTGTATGTCTTCTTTTATAATTTCGTATTTACTTTATTTGTAATTCATGAGTTATCACCTTTCCAGTTGTGAGTTTCTCATTTCTGTAGCATCCTGCTGCTTTTCTATTTAGAGTAGACCTTTCAGTATTTCTTTTAGCATGGGTTTAGTGTTGCTAAACTCTTTTAGTTTTTTCTTGTCTGTGAAATTCTTTATGTCTCCTTCTATCATAAAGGATAGCCTTGTTGGATAAGGTATCCTAGGCTGCATCTTTTTTTCATTCAGGACTTTGAATATATCTTGCCATTCCCTTCTGGCCTGTAGTGTTTGTGTAGAGAAATCAGCTGAGAGCCTTATGGGGGTTCCCTTGTAACTCACTCTTTGCTTTTCTCTTGCTGCCTTTAGGATCATTTCTTTATCCTTGACTCTGGCCATCTTGATTATGATATATCTTGGTGTGGGTATATTTGGGTTCTTTCTGTTTGGGACCCTCTGAGCTTCCTGTACTTGGATATCTGATTCCTTCTTTAAGTTTGGGAAGTTTTCAGTCATGATTTCTTCAAATACCTTTTCAATCCCCTTTGATCTTTCTTCCCCTTCTGGGACCCCTATTATGCGAAGATTGGCACGCTTTATATTATCCCATAGGTCCCTTATGCTGTTTTTATTTGTTTATCTTGTAGCTGTTCTGATTGGGTGCTTTCTATTGTTCTGTCTTCTAGGTCACTAATTTGTTCCTCTACATTATCTAGCCTGCTTTGCACAGCCTTTAGATCATTTCTCATCTCAGCCAATGAGTATACCCATTCTACTTGGCTCTTCTTTATAGCTTCAATTTCATTTTTTGACATATTTTATATCTCTAAACACTATCTCTTTTAGTTCCTTCAATACTTTGATCACTCCTTTTTTGAAATCTTGATCTAGTAGGCTATCGATGTCTATTTCATTGATCGTTCTTTCAGGGGATTTCTCTTGTTCTTTTAATTGGGAATGGTTTCTCTGCTTCTTCATCTTGCTCATACCTCTCTGGCACTGTGGTTTATGGAGTATCAGTTACCTATTTTGGTCCTTATGAAGTTTATTTATTTATCTATCTAATTCCTATGTAGGAATAACACAGATTTTTGGCATCTCTGTCTTTTGAAGAGGATGATGTTCTGTCAGAGTTCCGCGGGTGCTCTGGTTGTCTGAGTGGGTCTGTGGATGTGAGTCTTGGTGTATTTGTTGGAGATGGTGAGCTACAAGTGTCCTTCTACGCCACCATCTTGACCTCCTCTATCTGACCATATGGCTTTTGTCTTTTATTCTGTTACTATGGTATATTACATTACTTGATTTTTGAATATTAAACCAATCTTGCATTCCTGGATTAAATCCCACTTGGTCATTGTGTATAATCTTTTTTATATGCTGCTAAATTCAGCTTGCTAATATTTTGTTGATGATCTTTGCATCTATATCCATAAAGCATATTAATCTTTACAGTTTTCTTTCCTGGTGATGTCATTGATTTTGGTATCAGGCCTCATATAAGAAGTGTTACCTCCTATTGTATATTCCAGAAGAGTTTGTAAAGGATTGCTGTTAATTCTTCTGTAAACATTTGATAAAATTTACCAGTGAAGCCATTTGGTCCTGGGATTCTCTATGTGGGAAGTTTTTTGATCACTGATTCAATCGCTTTACTTGTTATAGATATATTCATATTTTCTCTCTCTTCTGAAGTCAGTTTCAGTAGCTTATGTTTTTCTACACAGTTGTCCATATTATATAGATTATCAAATTTGTTGGCATTTTTCCATAGTATTCATCTATAATCCGTGTTTCTTTAAGCTTGCTAGTGGTGTCATTTTTCATTCCTGATTTTAGTAATTTGAGTCTTTCTTTTTTGTCAGTCTAGTTAAAGATTTGTCAATATTGTGGACCTTTTCAAAGAACCAATGATTGATTTTATTGATATTCTTTATTATTTTTCTAGTCCATATTTCATTCATTTCCTCTCCAATCTTTATTATATTCTTCCTTCTGCTTGCTTTGGGCTTAGTTTGCTCTTCTTTGCTTGGTTTGTTAAGGTGGAAGGCTAGGTTATTGATTTGAAGTCTCTGCTTTTTAAAATGTAGGCATTTATACTTCAATTAAAAAATTGTAGGCACTTATGGCTATACATTTTCCTGTAAGAACTACTTTAGCTGCATTCTATGAGTTTTGGTATGTTGTGTTTTCATTTTCATTCATCTCAAAGTATTTTCTAATTTCCCTTATGGTTACTTCTCTGAACCATTAGCTATGTAAGAGTGTATTGTTTAGTTTTCATATATTTGTGAATTTCTCAAACTTCTTCTGTTACTGATTTCTAGTTTCATTCCATTATGGTCAGAAAACATACTTTGTATGATTTCAACATTTTAAATTTATTGAGGCCCATTTCATAGCCTAGAATGTGGTCTATTTTGGAAAATGTTCCATGCATACCTGAGATGAATGTGTATTTTATTGTTGTCAGTGTTCTATAGATGTCTCTTATGTCTAGTATTTGTATATAGTTGTTCAAGTCTTCTGTTTCCTTGTTGATCTTCTGCTTAGTTGTCTTATTTATTTTTGAAAGTAAGGTATTGAAGTCACCAAATAGTATAATTGAATTGTCTGTTTCTCCATTTAATTTTGTCAGTTTTTGCTTCATGTATTTTGGGGCACTGTTGTTAGGTGTATTTATGTTTGAAATTGTTGTATAGTCTTGATGGGTTGACACTTTTATCAATAAAAATGCTCTTTCTTGACTCTAGTAACAATTTTTATCTTCAAGTCTATTTTGCTTGCTGTTAGTATAGCCATTATAGCTCTCTTTTGAGTATAGTTTCCATGGTGTATCTTTTTCTATCCTTATACTTTCAATCGATGTATGTCTTTGAATTAATGTTTGTCTCTTATAAGTAGCATATAGTTGAGTTATATTTTTTTCACCCACGTTGCCAACCTCTGATTTTTTTAATTGGGGGATTCAATCCATTTACATTTAATGGAATTTTTGATAAGGTAGGATTTTATTATTTGTTTTCTGTATGTCTTTTGTCTTTTGTGTTCTTCCATTCCTGTAATGTTGCCTTCTTTTGTGGTAAATAGACATTTTCTAGTATACTATTTTTATTCTCTCATTGTTTCTTTTACTATATTTTGAGGTATTTTCTTAATGATTGCTCTGGTGATTACAATTCACATCTTTACTTTAAACACTTGAGTTGGGATTAATTCTAGCCTAATTTAAATAATATACAAAAAGTTTGCTCCAATATATCCCTGTTTTCCCCTCTCATTTGCATCATTATTTTTGTACAAATTACATCTGTACCGGATGTAAAACCAAGAATTGTAGACCCCACTGAAATTACTTTTATTACACCCCATGTATGTTTTAATATATTTAAACTATTTTTTTCTTCTCATTTTTTGCCATTATTTTATGTGGGGGATGTTGGTAGTGAGGGTAAACTTTACAATTTACACCATAGTTGCAGAATATTGAGATAGTATTGCATCAGAACTAGAGGAAGGATGAACATTACCCAGAGATCCTAGAACTGGAGCCAGATGCAGTACCTGATGAGACTTTGAGATGTCCTTCTTTTTAAGGAGAGGATGAACCTGTTGTCAGTTGTAAGAACTTTAGCTGCATTATGTTAGGTCAGAGCAGTCTGGGACACAAAGTGTAAACATGGAAATAAGGGTATATGCAGACTTTGAGCAAAATGGGAAACTTCAGTGGGCATTTATCATCATAGGTACTATCTAACATCAGAACACCCTTTCTTTGGGAGGATCATCTCCCACAGTGAGTCTTGGTAAGTGATAGGACCTTGGGTTTTTCCCATAAGATGCTTTCATCACAATGTTGAATCTTAAGAGAGTGATGCAGAGTCACAGACAATGTTGAGAAATTATTTACAGAAGTTACAGTAGCATCAAGATTCCATTGACAGTGGTGGCATACTTACCAAACTTTCAATGGAGTGATCTTGGACATACAGTCAATTCTCATTATTCATGGATCCTGTATTTGTGAATTCACTTACTCTTTAAAATTTATTTGTAACCCTAAAATCAATACTCACAGTACTCTTACAGCCATTTGCAGACATGCACATGAACAGAGTGGCAAATAATTTGAGTTGCCTAAACTGCATGTTTCCAGTTGAGGTCAAACAAGGTGACTTTTTGCCTTCTTGTTTCAATCAACATGCTGTAAACAAGTATCCTTTCTGTGGTATATTTAGTGCCATGCTTTTCACATTTTGTGACTTTTATTGGTGATTCACTGTTTAAAATGGCTCCCAAGAAAAATGCTGAAGTGCTATCTAGTTTTCTAAGCCCAGGAAGGCTATTGTGTGCATTATAGAGAAATTATGCATATTAGGTAAGCTTCATTTAGGCATGAATTATAGTGCTGTTAGCTGTGAGTTCAATGTCAATGAATCAATAATATATATTAAATAAGGTGTCATTAAACAGAAATACACATGAAGAAATTTCACTGAGGGCTGGCACATGAACATATAAAAAATTCTACATCATTAACCACTCTTAAAACTCTGAAAGGATTCTTTCTCAGATTGCTTCATAATCCATTTTAAGTTCATGCTCCACTTTGAAGAAACCAAAACTATAGCTCACAGATAATGCACTGTATTATTTATGTAGGGAAAATGAGACAAAAGGCCAATTAGTAGGAGTGTACACAAATAAAAAGCCTTGATCTTAAATAAAGATTGGTGAATGAATGTATATTTATAAGTTTTAATTTAAAATAAAAATTTTACTTTATTAATATATCATGTCTATGATTTCCTGCTTTACTTTTTCCATTAGCTGATTGTCTACAATTGTAATTGCATCAGGTAAAGGGGCTTCTATTCTACCAAATCACTCTTCAGAAACCTTGTTTTAATGCAAGATTTTCAACAGTTTTGTACCTTTATACTTTATCTTCCTGTAAATTTGATATTTTATACAGTTGCTGCTTAGAACCTCAGAGTTTTGTCCTGATAGAACATAGGAATATTAATGGTGTGTTAGTCATCTCATCATATCATTTTGAGCTTTGGGAGGACTGATATGATTTACAAATAGACAAGAATATTTGAGTAGCGTGTCCATGGGAACAGTGTGGTGATTATGCACATCATCTCCTTTTCCTTTTGTTCTCTTTACACTTTTGGTTGTTGCTCAGCACAAACATCTTGGAATTGGCTCCTTAACACTGCCCTCTCTCTCAGCATCATTTGGGAAGAGCCTCCAATTTTGCCTTTTGTGGCATATTTTATTTTATAATTTAAAAAATACGAAGAATAACACCCACACATGCAGGATTCTCCATTGTTAACACTTTATCACATCTGCTTCAAATCTGTGTTTTTAAAAGTGATAATGGCAATTAGGCAGTTAAGTCGAAATACCCTTTGTCCACCTCCTCAATCCTGTTCCTCTCTTTCCATCCACATGCAAACACTATAGTGAATTTGTTGTTCATGTTCTAATACTATTCACAAACATTTGTATGTCCATAAGCAACAAAATATTGCATTGTGCACTTAAAAATTTTACAGAAATAATTTCATACTATACATATTATATAATATATATTTTTGCATAGTATATATTTATAATATATATTATTTTGCAACTTACTTTTTTCACTCAAGTTTTGTTAATAAATAAATTCAGTTCATTTCTTTTAGCTGATGTGTAGTAGTATTTGATTGTAGAACTATACCACATTTTATTTATCCATTCACTTACTAAAGGACAGTACACATTTTCCAATTTTATACTATTACAATGCTGTAATGAACACCTTAGTACATTCTCCTTGTGCACATGTTGGTGAATTTCTATAAGGAAAATAATTGGAAGTGAAATTACTGGGCAATATGGTAAATATACCTTTTGTATTATTAAATAGCATCAAAATTCTCTCCGAAGTGATTGTTTCAATTTACACTTCCACCAGCAGTATGTGAGGGTTTCTGTTGTTCCACGTATTCTATGTCAGAAGACTTAAATTTTTGCCAATATGACAGATGTGAAATAGTTTCATTGTTTTAATTTATATTTTCTTGATTTAGTGAGGTTGAATATCTTTTCATTTGACTTACCTTTTCTGTAATTGCCTTTTCATATACTTTTCTTCTTCCTCTGTTGAGTTTTGTTTGGCTTTTTCTTATTGTGCTGTGGGAATTCTTCATACCAGTTTTTCTGGTTTGTTTTTGTGTTGCAAATATCTTTTCTTAGACTAGCCCTTGTCTTATAAATTTGTTAATGGTACTTTAAAAAAATAGATGTTTTAATTTTAATAAAGTCAAACTAATTCTTTTCCTTTATGGTTTGGGCTTTTTGTAACTTGGCTAAGAAAATCTTTTTTACTCCAAGGTCATATTATATTTTCATGTATTTTCTTCCAATAGGTTTAAAATTTTGCTTGTCATATTTAGAGGTTTAGTCCATCTAGCATTGTTTTCTGTGTCAGATACAAGGTAGTGATCTAATTTTTTCCATGTAAAAATTTGTTATTCCACTGCTATTTATTGCTGTTGAATATTTATTGAATATTCTTTCCTTTCCCCAGTGGTTGAAATGCCACTTCTGTAATATTCTAAATTCCACAGACTCTTTTGTGGGACCTTCTATTGTCTTTCAGTGGTCTGTTTGTCTATTCCTGAGACAGACTCGCATTGTTCTAATGACTATAGCTTTAAAATAAATCTTGATGTCTGATAAAACAAGTCACATTCTCCCTTCATTCTTTTTCAGAATTGCATTCATTATTCTTGAACAAATCTATTTCATATAAATTTTAGAATCAGCTTGACAAATTCCATGAAAAACCCTGTTGAGTTTGGGAATTAATTTAATTTAGAGATTAACTGGGGAGCATTAATAGCTTTGTGATACTGAGCCTTACCATACAATAACTTGTCATAGCTCTCTATTTATTCAGGGAAGTTCTTTTTGGTTGCCAATAATGTTTCATATTTTTTTCTCAAAGTATGTTGCACATTTTTGTTATATTTATTGAGTAGGCAGAATTCTAAAATGACCCCCAAGATTTCCACTGTCTGATATGCATGCCCTGTATAATCATCTTCCCTCTAGTGTAGATATGACTATGATGGGATAGTTGCTCCCTTGATTAGATTACATTATATGGCAAAGGTGATGAGATAGTCACCCCATGATTGCCTTACATTATGTAAAACTCCATCACAGCAGACTAGGGTGAGATTTTCTTGCTGGCTTTGAAGAAGTCAACTGCTATGCTGTGAGAAGGCCTTGTAGCTGGGACCTGAGGATGTCTTTTAGGAGCTGAGAACAAGCACTTGGCTGACAGTCAGCAAGTAAACAGGGCCTTCAGTACTACAGCAGCAGGGAACTGATTTCTACCAAGAGTGATGTAAGCTTAGAACAGGATCCTGAGTCTAAAATGAGACCACAACCCCTGCCAACACCTTGATTACAGTCTGGCGAGACCCTGAGCAGAGGATCCAAAGTTGTGCCGAGACTCCTGACCCACAGAAACTACGAGATAATAAATGCCTGTTGGTTTTAGCCTCTAGTTGATGATAATTTATTATGCAGCAATACAAAACTAATACACCAGATATTTCATTTTCTCCCCCCTTATACTGTGAATGAGTTTGTTTCCTTCTTTCTGTGAATGGGTTCTTTTTTAGATTTTATTTTCGAATGGTTATTATTGCTTATAGGAATGCTATTTTTAAAATGTTGATCTTTACCCAGCAACCCTGGTGAACTCTCTTAACCTCTTATTAGGTCGAATAATTTGTAGATTTTCTTGGATTTTCTATGTGGACAGTCACATTGACTAATAATGATGACAATCTTGTCTTTTATGTTCTAATTCCTATTCCCTTTCTTTATTATTTTTTCCCCAATTTTGTATAAGTCAAGCCCTTTAGTACAACATTGTGATAGAAAATATAAGAACTCTTGTCCTGTTCTTGACTTAAATGAAATGATTCCATTAATTCCCCACTAAGTACAATGTTCACTGTAGGTTTTTGTAGACACTCTTTATCAAGTTAAGGACTTAGTTTTTTGTTCTCTTTTTTCCAATTGTTTGTTTTATCCAGTATGACTCTCTATATCCTATCTTTACCATTCAATCTATTTACCTTTGAAATGGCTACTGATATATTGGAGTTTAAATCTTCTATCTTATTTGAGCATTCTCTTCAGACACCCATTCTATTTCTTTTTCTCTCCTTTCTTGCCTTTTATTCCTTGTGTATTGAATATTTTTATTCCATTTTTTCTCTCTACTAGTTTGGAAGTTATATCCTTAGTTTCTATTTCACTGGTTACCCTGCATTTGATCAAAGTCTAAAGCTCATCAAACCTCATCCCATATATCTCCCTTTATTCCCTCCCAACCTACATGTTATTGTCTGGTACTTTATTTAATCGTTCTAGACCTTATTATTACTATTTAATATAGTCAGTGTTTACTTACATATTCTCACATATTTACCACTTCCTTTGCTCTTTATTCCTTCTTGCACCTCAGATCTTCCAGAAGTACATCCTGTGGGATCCTTTCTAGTGAGAGATTGATGATGATGAACTCCCTAAGTTTGTTGATTCTCAGAAAATGTCTTCATTTGCCCTTGTTCTTGAATGAGAAGGAGCTGGGTGTATAATAATATAAGGCTAATATGGCTTCCTCTGTATCCCCTAGAGTTAAAGAAAGGAGATCAGTTTTGGTTTGCCCTTGCCCTGACAGTGCAGATCTTTGGAGTCCCCAGTTAATGTGGGGAGGCTCTCCTTTATCTTCCCCACCTAGAAAGAGCAGCTAAGCCTTCATTTCCATCCCCTTCACCATTGAACAGAAGCCAAGTGTGATTGTGGACAAATATCCTCAGGGAAAAAGCCTCTCTAATGTTCTAATATTCTCTTTATCTCTCTGGATTTGGGCTTTGCTTCACCTTCATGCATTCCCCCCAAATATAGCCTGGCAGTTTACCAATTGTCTTTTCAGCTCATCAGTGTTCCAAGGTTCTTATATGCACACACATACATACATGCACATTTTATATATATATATGGTGAGATATATATAGTGTGTGTGTGTGTGAGTGATGTATATCCTATAATTTTTAGTTTTATGTGGGACAGTTGATCCAAATAACCTAGTCTGGCATCACAGATCAGGAAATCCTTGCCATTTTTTTTTTTTAATATTGTCTCTCCTTCAGTGTCTCTCCATTTTTTTCTTCGGAGACTCCAAAAATTTGTTAGATCCTCTCATTCTGTTCTCCATGACTCTCAATCTCTCTTTAATGCTTTAAATCTCTGAATCTCTTTATGTTGTTTTTGGAATAAACTCTTCCCATATATATTTCAATTCGCTAATTATCTTTTCAACTATTGCTGATCTGATGTTTAACACATGCAGTGAGTTTTTTATTTCAACAATTATATTTTCATTGCTCAAAGTTCAGTTCATTTTCTTCAAGTCTACTCATTTCTTAGTAATTTTTATTGTATGCTTATCTTTGTAAATTTATCCTTTATTTCTTTAAACATTACATACATAACTATTACATATGGGATTGTTTCAACATCTATCATCTTGAGGATTTACATGTGTTTTTATTTTGTCTTATTTCTACTGATTCTCACTAATGGATGAGATTTGGTGCTTGGTAATCTTTATTTCTGAGATCATGCTCCATTTAGTTTTTTTTTTGTTTGTTTTTTTTTTTTTTTTTTTTTTTTTTTGCTCTGTTTAATCTTGTAAGATTTATGGGACTAATTTGGGGAAAACTTCCTTCCCAAAAGAAAGGGCCACTTCAGGCTTTCCAAGATTTGGCTCTGACAAAATAGACTTAGGACAAAGGCCATAAAGAAAGATAAAGAAGGACACTATAAAATGATAAAAGGAGCAATACAAGAAGAGGCTATTACACTCGCTAACAGACATGCACCTAATATAGGAGCACCTAAATACATAAAACAAATACTAACAGACATAAAGGGAGAAACTGATGGGAATACAATAATAGTAGGAGACTTTAACACCCCACTAACATCATTGGACACATCTTCCAGACAGAAAATCAATAAGGCAACAAAGATACTAAATGACAAAATTGAACAGTTAGACTTAATTGATATTTTAAAGACATTATATCCAAAAACAAAATACCCAGAATATACATTCTTTTCAAGTGCACATAGAACATTCTTTAAGACTGACTACATACTCGGACACAAAATAAGCCTCAACAAATTAAAAAAAATAGAAATTATTTCAAGCATCTTCTCTGACCACAATGGCATGAAACTAGAAATCAACCACAGAAAGAAAATGACTGCATGGGGACTAAACAACATGCTACTAAAAAAACCAATGGGTTGATGATGAAATAAAAGTGGAAATTTAAAAAGACCTTGAGACAAATGACAATGAAAACACAGCAACACAAAATCTACAGGATGCAGCAAAAGCAGTCCTAAGAGGGAAGTTCATAGTGATACAGGCCTTCCTTAAAAAACAAATATCTCAAACAAACAACCTAACTTACCACCTAAAAGAATTAGAAAAAAAGGAACAAACAAAACCTAAAGTTAGCAGAAGGAAAGAAATAGTAAAGATCATAGAGGAAATAAGTAAAATAAAGGTTTTTAAAAACAATAGAAAGAAATCAATCAAACCAAGAGCTGACTTTTTGAAAGTAAACAAAATTGGCAAACCTCTGGCAAGGCTCACCAAGAAGAAAAGAGAGAGGACACAAATAAACAAAATAAGAAATGAAAGAAGAGAAATTACTACAACCAACACCATAGGAATACAAAAAACTTAAGAGATTACTCTGGACAACTATATGGCAACAAATTGGACAACCTAGAAGAAATGAACAAGTTTCTAAAAACATACAGTCCACCAAAACTGAGTCAAGAAGAAATGGATCATTTGAAGAGAGCAATCACTAGAAATGAAATAGAATCAGCAATAAAAAAACCTCCCTGCAAAGAAAAGTCCAGGGCCAGATAGCTTCACTAGGGAATTCTACCAAACATACAAAGAAAAACTCATACCAATCCTTCTCAAAATCTTCCAAAAGATTGAAGAGGAGGGAATACTCCCAAACTCATTATGACGCCATCATCACCCTGATACCAAAACCAGACAAAGACACTACCAAAAAAGAAAATTACAGGCCAATATCATTGATGAATATATATGTAAAAATCCTCAAAAAATATTAGCAAACAGAATTCAACAACACATAAAAAAGATCATACATCATGATCAAGTTGGATTCATCTCAGGGGTACAAGAATGATTCAGCATATGCAAATCAACTAATGTGATAGACCACATCAACAAGAGAGAGGGCAGATATCACATGATCATCTCAATAGATGCAGAAAAGCATTTGATAAAATTCAACACACATTTATGATAAAAAAACCTCTTACCAAAAGTGTGTATAGAGGGAACATATCTCAATATAAGAAAAGCTATTTATGATAAACCTACAGCCAACATTATACTCTGGTGAAAAACTCAAAAACTTCCCACTAAAATCTGGAACAAGACAATGATGCCCACTCTCACCACTTCTCTTCAATGTTGTATTGGAAGTCCTAGCCATAGAAATCAGGCAAGAAAAAAAAAAAAAGGATCCAAATTGGAAGAGGTAAAATTGTCACCATATGCAAATTGTCACTATATCTTAACCCTAAAGGCTCCACACAAAAACCACTAGAGCTGATAAAAGAATTTGGAAAAGTAGCAGGATACAAGATTAACATACAAAAATCAGTTGCATTTCTTTACACTAACAATTAAATGTCGGAAAAAGAAAGTAAAGAAACAATCCCTTTTAAAATAACATAAAAATATACTTAGGAATAAATCTGACCAAGGAGGTGAAAGACTTATACTCAGAGAACTACAAAACATTGATTAAGGAAATTAAAGATGATTTTAAAAAATGGAAAGCTATCCCATGCTTTTGGATTAGAATAATTAATATTGTTAAAATAGCCATACTACCCAAAGCAATTTGCAGATTTAATGCAGTCCCTACCAAATTACCCAGGACATTTTTCATAGAACTAGAACAAATAATCCTAAAATTTATATGGAATCATAAAAGACCAAGAATTGCCAAAGCAATACTGAAGAAAAAGAAGGAAGCTGGAGGAATTACCTTCCCAGACTTCAGATAATACTACAGAGCTACAGAAATCACAACAGCATGGTATTAGCACAAAAACAGACATGTGGATCAATGGAACAGAATAGAGAGCCCAGAAACAAAGCAACAGGCTTACCGTCAGTCTTTGACAAACGAGACAAGGATATACAATGGAGAAAAGACAGTCTCTTCAGCAAGTCGTTTTGGGAAGAGTGGACAGCCACATGTAAATCAATGAAGTTAGAACACTCCCACATACCATACACAAAAATAAACTAAAAATGGCTTAAAGACTTAAATATAAGACAAGACACTATAAACCTCCTGGAAGAAAACATAGGCAAAAGATTTTCTAACATAAATCTCAGCAATGTTCTCCTAGGGCAGTCTACCCAGGCAATAGAAATAAAAACAAAAATAACCCACTCCTGGGCATATAATCCAGAGGAAACTCTAATGTGAAAAGATGCATGCACCCCAATGTTCATAGCAGCACTATATACAATAGCTAAGACATGAAAACAACCTAAATGACCTAAATGTCCATCAACAGATGACTGGACAAAGAAGTTGTAGTATATTTATACAATGGAATACTACTCAGCCATATAAAAGGAAAGAAGTAATGCCATTTACAGCAACATGGATGGATCTGGAGGTAAGTCATTGTAAGTGAGGTAAACCAGAAAAAGAAAGAAAAATACCACATGATACCACTCATATGTGGAATCTAAAAAAAGAAAAAAGAAGACAGTAATGAACTTATCTATAAAACAGAAACAGACTCACAGACATAGTAAACAAACTTATGGTTACTGGGGGGAAAAGGGGTGGGAAGGGATAAATTGGGAGTTTTAGATTTTCAAATATTAACTGTTATATATAAAATAGATGAACAGCAAGTTTCTTCTGTATAGTGCAGGGAACTTTATTCAATATCTTGTATTAACCTATAATAAAAAGAATATGAAAATGAATATATATATGTATATGTATGACTGAAACATTATGCTGTACACCAGAAGTTGACACTTTGTAAACTGACTATACTTAAATAAAAAAGACATATTTTAATAAAACTGTCTAAAATCAAAGAAAAGAGAGAATTTTAAAATAAGCCAGAGAAAAAAATTCCTCACATGCAAGAGAACCTCCAAAAGGCATTCAGTGGATTTCTCAGGAGAAAACTTGTAGGCCAGGAGACTGAGATGATATATTTGAAGTGCTTAAGGAAGGAAAACTGCCAAGAATACTTTCCCTGGCAAAGCTGTCCTCCAGGAATGAGAGAGAGAGAAATACTTTCCTAGATAAACAAAAGCTGAGAGAGTTCATCACTACTAGATTGGCCTTATAAGAATTACTGAAAGGGGTTCTTCAAGATGAAATGAAAGGATACTAATTAGTAACATGAAAACATGTGAAATATCAAACACACTGGTGAAAGATAAGTACCCAGTCAAATTCAGAATATTTGAATATTGAAATATGATGATGTGATAATGATTTCGCTTAAGTAAAAAGATTAAAGGACAAAAACATTAAAAATAACTATAGTTACAATAATTTGTTAATGGATATACAATATAAAGTCAGGTGAATTGTGGTGTCAAAAATATAAAACGAGGGAGGGAAGGGTAAATGGGTAGTGTTTTTATGTATGGTTGAAGTTAAGTTATTAGCTAAAAGTCAACTGTCACAACTATAAGATGTTTTATGTAAGGTTTATGGTAATCACAAAGGAAAACCCCACAGTAGATACACAAATGATAAAAGGGAATCAAAGCATACCACTATGGAAATTATCATTTCACAAAGGAAGACAGTAAGAGAGGAAGAAATAAACAAGGGGACTACATAACAGCCAGATGGCATTAGTAAATTTTACCTATCAAAAATTTATTTAAATGTAAGTGGATTAAATTCTCCAATCAAGGCACTATAACTTAATAGATTTAAAAAACAAGACCAAACACTATGCTCCCTATAGGAGACACACTTCCGTTTTAAGGATACATATAGACTTAATGTGACGGATGGAAAAAGGTATTCCATGCAAATAGAAACCCAAAGAGCGTGGCATAGTTATACTTATATCAAACAAAATAAACTTTAACTCAAAAGCTGCAACAAGAGACAAAGAACATCATTATATAATGATAAAGAAGTCAATTCATCAAGAGCAAATACTAATAGGTCTAAAGGGAGAAACAGACAACGATACAGTAATAGTAGTGGATTTGAATATCCCACATTCAGCAATGGGTAGATCATCTAGACAGAATATCAATAAGGAGACATTGGACTTGAACTATAATTTAGAACAAATGAGCCTAAAAACATATACAAAACATTCCACCCAACAGTTGCAGAATATAAATTCTTCTCAAGTGCAGAGAACATTCTCCTGGGTAGGTTATTGTTTTGTGCTGGTCTCAGCCTATTTATAATCAATGATGTAGTTGGACCAGCCTTTGTGATTCTTATGATTGTAAGACACCCTTCAGCAATGACCATCAGGAAACATTGAAAAATAGCAATTTATCACTTATAAGACCTGGAAATTACATAGCATACCTGGGGCAACACAGTGAGGTCACAGGTAGGGAGAGAGTGAGCACATGGGCCTGAGGTTCTGCTTTTATTGAGGTCAAGGGTGGGGGCCCAGGGTTTTGCAGGCTCATTTTTATTGGTAAATTTAAAACATAAGAGCAGGAATTTAAAATGTGGGAAGAGAAAAAGCAAGTAGCCCAAATGGTCAGTTATTGAAGTCAAACAAGAATTCTAAAACAAAGGAGCCTCAGCTAGGGGAGGCAGCCTGACTCTTTATCTAATCACGTGGCTGGCAATTGTGTTTATTTGAGATAGACATCTTTGAAGTGGATGCCTCTTTGAAGTGTATGCCTTTGCAATTAAAGCTTAAGTCAGGCACTTGCATTACAAAAAAAGTGGAAAAATAATCCAACAACTGTCAGGGCCCACACTACAATTATATATTAATTCACAAAACAAGTTATAACAAATTTAAGAGGACTGAAATCATACAAGCTGTCTTTTCTGACGACAATGGTATAAAACTAAAAACCAATAACTGGAGGAAAATTGGAAAATTCACAAATATGTGGAAATTAAATACAACCTTGAACACACAGTGGATCCAAGAAAATCAAAAGGGAAATTTAAAAATATATTGGAACAAATGATAGTGGAAACAACATACAAACTCATGGAATGCAGCAAAAGCAGTTTGAAGAAGAACATGCATAGCGATAAATATCTACATTAAGAAAAAAGAAAGAGCTCAAAAAAAAAAAAAAACAAAACCAACCTAACTTTATACCTCAAGGAACTAGAAAAGGAACAACAAAACTAAGCCCAAAGTTAGTAGAAGAAAGGAAATAAGATCAAAGCAAAAATAAAAGATCTAAAGTACAGAAAAACAATAGAAAAGATTGGCAAAACTGCAAGCAGTTTTTTGAAAACAAATAGAAAAAAACAAAATTGGCAAACTTTAAGCTAGACTAAGAAAAAAAGAGAGATGACTCAAATAAACAAGATCAGATATGAAAGAAGAGCCAGTACAACCAACACCACAGAAATACATAACATCATAAGAGACCATTATGAACAGTTACATGCCAACAAATTGGATAACCTAGAAGTAATGGATAAGTTCCTAGATATATAGAACTTACCAAGACTGAATCATGAAGAAATAGAAAATCTGAACAGACCAGTAATGAGTAGAGATTGAATCAGTAATCAAACATCTCCCAACACAGAAAAGCCCTGGACCAGATGGTTTCACTGGTGAAACCTACTAAATATTCAAAAAATTAATGCCAATCCTTCTCAAGCTCTTCCAAAAAAATTAGAGGGGAGAACACTCCCAAACTCAATTTAGGAGGTCAGCATTACCCTGATACCAAATCCAGATAAGGACACTGAGAGCAAAGAAAACCACAAACACAAGCCAATATCCCTGATAAACATAGATGCAAATATCCTCAACAAAATATCAGCAAACTGAATTGAACAGCACTTTAAAAGGATCATACACCATGATGAAGTGGGACTTATTCATGCAAATCAATAAATGTGATACATCACTTAATAGAATGAAAGATAAAATCATATGATTATCTCAGTAAATGAAGTAAAAGCATTTGACAGAATACAGCATCCTTTCATGATGAAAACTCTCAACAGTTTGGGTATGGAAGGAGCATACTACAACATAATAAAGACTGTATATGAGAAGCTCACAGCTTACATCATAGTCAATGTTGAAAGGCTGAACACTTTTCCTCTAAGGTCAGAAACAAGACAGGGTGCCCACTCTCACCATGCCTATTCAATATAGTACTGGAAGTTCTAAAATAGTAATTGGCAAGAAGAAATAAAAGGCATCCAAATTAGAAAGGAAGAAATAAAATAGTCTCTGCTTCAGATGATATGTTTTAAAAGCAGAAAACACTGAAGACTGCACCAAAAAAACTGTTAGAACTACTAAATGAATTCAGTAAAGTTTCAGGATACAAAATCAACATACAATAATCAATTGCATTTCTATCCAGAAGAAGCAAAATATCTGAAAAATAAACAAATAATTCCATTTACAATAACATCAAAAACAAAGTACTCAGGACTAAATTTAACCAAGGAGATAAAAGAGTTATACACTAAAAATTATAAGACATTGATGAAAGGAATTGATAGAAAGATACTCCATGCTCATGGATTGGAAAAATTAATATTGCTGAAATGTCCATACTACCTAAAGCAATCTACAGATTCAATGCAATCCCTATCGAATTCCAATGGCATTTTTCACAGAAATAGAAAAAACAGCTCAAAAATGTATGTGGAATCACAAAAGCCCTCAAATATCGAAGGCAATCTTGAGGAAGAACAAATCTGAAGGCATCAAGACTTCCTGATGTCAAACTATATTAAAAGCTGTAGTAGTGAAAATAGTACGGTACTGGCATACAGACAGGCACATAAGCCAATGGAACAAAATAAAGATCCCCTAGAAATATACAACATAACACAGTCAACTAATCTTTGATGAGAGTGCCAGGAATACACCATAAGGAAACACTTCAATAAATGGTGTTGTGGAAGCTGGATATTCACATTCAAAAGACTATTGGACCTCTTATTTTACACCACTCAAAAATTAACTTGAAATGGATTAAAGACTTAAATGTAAGACCTGAAACCACAAAACTCCTAGAAGAAAACATTGGGGAAAAGCTTCTTGACATTGTTCTTGGCAATGATTAATGATTTTTTGATATGTCACCAGTAGCACATTCAACAAACGCAAAAATAAACAAGTGGGACTATATCAAAGCATCTACCCAGCAAAGGAAGCCATCAATAAAATGAAAAGACAACCTACCAAGTAGGAGAAAAAATTTTCAAACTACCTATCAGATAAGAAGTTAATATCCAAAATATATAGGAAACTCATACAACTCAATATCATAAAAGTTAATCTTATTTTAAAAATGGGCAGAGTATCAGAATAGACATTTTTCCAAAGAAGACATACAAATGACCGACAGGCATATGAAAACTTGCTACACATCACTAATCATCAGAGAAACATAAATCAAAATTACAATGAGATATCAAAAAGATAAGAGATGACAAGTGTTGGTGAAGATATGGAGAAAAGGGAACACTTGTGCACTGTTGTTGGAAGTGTAAGTTGGTACAGCCACTATGGGAAACAGGATGGAGGTTCCTCAAAAAATTTTAAATTGAACTGTCATATGATCCAGCAATCCCACTTCTAGTTATGTATCTGAAAGAAGTGAAATCACTGTCTCTAAGAGGTATTTGTACTCCACCATGTTCATTATTCTTAATAGCTAAGACGTGGAACAACCTCAGTGTCCATTAAGATAAATGGATAAAGAAAATGTTTCATATATATAAATAAGTAATATGTATATATAATTGTTATTTAGCCATAAAAAGGAAATAAATCCTGTCATTTCTGACAACATGATGGACCTCAAGGGCATTATGCCTAGTGAAGATAGAGAAAGACAAATAGGGTGTATCTCTTTTGTGTGGAATCTAAAAAATCTGAATTCACAGAAACAGAGAGTAGAATGGTGATTGCTAGGGGCTGGAGGATGTGGGGGAAATGGGAAGATGTTGGTCAAAGGACACAAACTTACAGTTAAAGATGAATAAGTTCTTGGGATTTAATGCACAACATGATGACTGTAGCTAATACTACTGCATTATATACTTGAAAGTTGGTAAGAAAGTAGATCTTATCAATAGACACATGAAAAAATGCTCAATATCACTAATTATCAGAGAAATGCAATCACCTCACACCAGTCAGAATGGCCATCATTCAAAAGTCCACAAATGACAAATGCTGGAGAGGCTGTGGAGAAAAGGGAACCCTCCTACACTGCTGGTGGGAATGCAGTTTGGTGCAGCCACTGTGGAAAACAGTATGGAGGTTCCTCAAAAGACTAGGAATAGACTTACCATATGAGCCAGTAATCCCATTCCTGGACATATATCCAGAAGGAACCCTACTTCAAAAAGACACCTGCACCCCAATGTTCATAGCAGCACTATTTACAATAGCCAAGACATGGAAACAGCCAAATGTCCATCAACAGATGACTGGATAAAGACATAGAATACAAACTTGTGGTTGCCAGGGGGTGGGGGGTGGGAAGGGACGGACTGGGATTTCAAGATTTGTAGATACTGACAGGCATATGCAGAATAGATAAACAAGATTATACTGTATAGCACAAGGAAATATATACAAGATCTTGTGAGCGAAAAAAAAATGTGACAATGAATATGTGTATGTTCATGTATAACTGAAAAATTGTGCTCTACACTGGAATTTGACACAACATTGTAAAATGACTATAACTTAATAAAAATGAAAAAAATGAGAAAGTAGATCTTAAATGTTATCACCATACCAAAATAATGTAATTATGTGAGGCAATGGATGTATTAACCAACCATATTGTAATAATCACTTTGCTATACATGCATTTATCAAATCTTCACATTGTACACTTAAACTTACACAATGTTATATGCCAATTATATCTCATTAAACTGGGAAAAAAGAATTAAAACCAGTCCTTTACAAACTCTTCCAAAATATAAGAGATGGGAGCTCTTCACAACTCATTCAATGAAGCCAGTATTACAATGATACCAAAACTATACAAAGACATTGCAAGAAAAGAAAACTACAGACCAATACCCCATTTGAATATAGATGCAAAAATCTTCAACAAAATACTAGCAAAATGAATTTGGCAGTGCATAAACTGTATTATATAGCATGATCAAGTAGGATTTACCTGAGGAGTGCATAGTTTAACTTCCAGAGATCAACAGAATAAAGGACAGAACCCACATGGTTATCTCAATAGATAAAGAAAAAGCATTTGACGAAGTCCAATATCCATTCATGGTAAAAATAAAATACTCAACAAACTATAAATAGAAAACTTCCTCAATCTGATGAAGGCCATTTACAAAAAGGCCACAGCTAACATCATACTTAATGGTTAAAGATGAAATACTTTCTTTTTAAATAAGGAAGAAGATAAAATGCCCCCCATTGCCACTTCTGTTTAACATTGTGCTGGTGGTTCTACCCGGGGCAATTAAGCAAACAAAAGTAATAAAAAAAAAAAAAACCCAACTGAAAATAAATAAATGCATTTATTTATGAAAGATAAGGTCTGACATATAGAAAAACCTAAGGAATAAGTAAAAAATTATAGATAATAAATTTCAGCATGGTTGCAGATACAAGATCAATATACAAAAGTCAATTGTATTTCTTAATCAGTAATAATGAACAATTCAAAAAAGAAATTAGGAAAAAATTCTATTTACAATAGACCAAGAAGAATAAAATACTTAGGTACAAAGTTAACAAAAAAGTACAAAACTTGCACAATGAAATCTATAAAACATTGTTGAGAGAAATTAATAAGACCTAATAAGTGGAAAGACATCCCATGTTTGTAGATTGGAAGATTTAAGTTTGTTAAAATGGCAATACTCCCCAAATTCATCTCCAGATTCAATGTAACCCTTATCAAAATCCCAGATGCCTTTTTTGAAAAAAGGACAAAATTATTATAAAGTTCTTATGGGAATATAGGACACACAATAACCAAAGTCTTTGCAAAAGAATAACAAATTTGGAGGACTTACACTCCAGTATGTTAGGAGAATTACATTCTCCTAAAGATGAATGATGTTGAACATCTATCTTTTTATGGGCTTGTTGGCCATTTGTATATCTTCTTTGGAGAAATGCCTATTGAAATCTTTTGCCCATTTAAAAAAATGTGGTAAAATATAGTATATAACTTAAACCTTATCATTTAAACCATTTTAAAGTGTATAATTCAGTGACATCAAGTACATTCACGCTGTTTTGCAAACATTATCATATCCAACTCCAGAACTTTTTCATCACCCCAAACCAAAATTTTGTAACCATTAAACAACAACTCCCCATTTACTCCTCCCACTCAGCCCCTGATACCCACCTTTCTACTTTCTGTTTTGTGTAGTTGACTGCTCTAGGTATCTCATGTAAGTGGAATCATACAATATCTGTCCTTTTGTGTCTGGCTTATTTGACTTAGCATGTTGTAGTATGTATCAGAATCTCATTCCTTTTGAAGGCTGAATAACATTCTATTGTATGTATAAACCACATTTTGTTTATCCATTCACCTGTTGATGAACATTTAGGTAGTTTACATCTTTTGGCTATTTTGAATACTACTGCTGTGAATATTGGCTACCAATGTCTGTTCAAGTCCCTGACTCAGTTATTTTGGGTATATACCTAAAAGTGTAATTGATGAATTATGTCATAATCCTGCTTCAACTTTTGAGAAAATACTATGCTGTTTTCTATAGCAGGTACACCATTTTGTATTTTCACCAGTAATGCACAAGTGTCCAGTTTCTCCACATCCTTTCAAACGTTTGTTATTTTCTTGAAAATAGTCATCCTCTTGGATGTGAGGTAGTATCTCATGTTGGTTTTGATTTGCATTTCCCTAGCCATTGGTGATGTTAAACACCTGATTATTCTTTGGAGAAATGTCTATTAAGGCCTTTGCCAATTTTTGAATCAGGGTGCTTCGTTTTGTTGTTGTTGAGTTGTAGGCATTTAAAAATATATATATTCTGGGCATTAATCCCTGCATTAATCTACCAGAGCTGCATAACAAAAGTACCAAAGACTGGGTGGCTTTAACAATTGATACGAATTTTCTTGTGATTCTGGAATCTATAAGTTCAAGATCAAGGTGTCTGCAGGGTTAGTTTCATTCTGAGGCCTCTCTTTCCTTGGCTTGTAGATGGCCATTTCTCCTTTTCTTGTTACATGGTCTTCCCTCTGCATTTTGCTATGTCCTAATTTCCTCTTCTTATAAGGACAACAATCATATTGATTTTATAGCCCATCTTAATGACCTCATTTAACCTAATTACCTCTTTAAAGATCCTATCTTCAAATACAGTTACATTCTGAGGTACTGGGGTTTAGGCCTTCAACATATAAAAACTGGGGGGAGGGGACACAATTCAGCCTATTAACGATCCCTCAGCAAATATATGACTTACAAATATTTTCTCCCATTCTCCCATGGGCTGTTTATCTACCCTCTTGATAGTGTTTTTTGATGCACAAAAGTTTTAAATGTTGATTAAGTCCTATTTATTTATTTATTTATTTATTTATTTATTTATTTATTTATTTATTTATTTATTTTGTTGCTTGTGTTTTTGGTGTCATATTCAAGAAGTCATTGCCAAATCCAACATCATTAAACCTTCCTGCTATGCTTTCTTCTAAGAGTTTTATAGTTTTAGCTCTTACATATAGATCTTTGGTCCATTTTGAGTTAATTTTTGTATATGATGTAAGATATGAGTCCAACTTCATTCTTTTGCATGTGAATTCCCAGTTTTCCCAGCACCATTTGTTGAAAAGACTGTCCTTTCCCCATTGAACGAAAATAATTCAGCCACATGTGTGAGGGTTTATTTCTGAGCTCTCTATTCTATTCCTTTGGTCTGTATATTTGTCTTTACACAAATACCATACTATTTTGATTACTGTAGCTTTGTGGTAATTTTTGAAATCAGGAAGTGTGAGCTCTTCTTTGTTCTTTTTCAAGATAGTTTTGGCTTTTTGAGGTCTCCTAAGATTCAGGTGAATGTTGGGGTGGATTTTTCTATTTCTTCATAAAATGCCACCGGGGAAAATTTCTGTCAATTAATTTTGTCCATTTGAATGAACCATGCTTTTCTGTTTTTGTATTCCTTATGATTTTGTTGTTGCTGTTGAAAATTGGGCATTTGATTATTATAATGTCAAAACTCTGGAAATCAGATTCGTCCCCTTCCCCAGGGTTTGCTGGCTTTTTTCTTTATTATTGAAAGCTATAGTAGTCTGTTTTTAGACCTTACCAAACTAATTTTACAAAGACTATTCCTTGTTGTGTGTGCTCAGTGATGTCTCTGTTCCTTTACCTTTTGTTCAGCTAATTTTTGGACAGAGATTTTCTTGAATTTCAGGAATAGAAACAGTCAAACAAACAAACAAACAACAAAAAAAGCAAATAACCACTTCTCCCAATCTTTGCAGACTGGCTGTCTGCTGAGATAGTCCTTACAGATGAGATAGGCTTGCTCTGAGCTTAGGTATCACCTGACGTGAAAATTTAAGATTTTCTCAGGTCATTTGTGAGCATGCCTATGCATGTATGTGCCTTTCTAAATTCCTCATATATGTGGCTGCTTTTATTTTTTAAATTTTTATTTATTTATTTATTTTTAATGGAAGTACTGTCAGTTACAATGTGTCACTTTCTGGTATACAGCACAATGTCCCAGTCATGCATATACATACATATATTTGTTTTCATATTATGTGAATGCTTTTACATGTCCCCTTCCTTTATTTCCTCAAGCAAGGTGTCCTTTAGTTATTTAAATACGTTTATTTAGTTAGTTATTTAAACATTTATTTAGTTAGTTAGTTACTTATACATATTTATAATGGCTGCTTTGAAGCCCTGTTGTGTTAAACCTGATATCTGGCAGTTTTTATTGTCTGATTTTTTACCCTTTGTATGATCACATTTTTTTGTATATCTCACTACTTTTTGTTGAAAATTGGACTGGATGTTTTAGTAATATACTGTAGCAAGTCTGGATACTGATTCCCCTCCGCTCTCCCCAGTGCTTGTTTTTGTTGTTGTTTACTTTTTTACTTATTTTTAGCGGCTTGGCTATACTACTTTAGTGAAGGCTATTTCCCCACTGTGTGAAACTCTGGTGTTGCTTCTCAGGATTCCCAGACTTGGGCATGTGTACAGTCACCACGAGATGGCAGTGCTTCTAGCAGGGTTCATTTTGACTATATCTTTCCCTGATCTCTCTGTTACTATCTCTCTCATTTGATATTACATACAACTGTCAGTCTCCACTAATTATTGACTGATTGCTCTATTATTTTTGCAATGTCTGGGGCATAATTTGCACCACAGTCTGATCCAGTCAGTTTTATGTAAGGGTATTTTCTGAGGTCAGACTTTGAGGTTCATTATGATCCCAGCAAGACTCTAAGGTATATATTTCCCTGGTTCTGATTGGTGAACTAGCTGGCCTATGATTTAGTTTGTCGCTCTTATTTAAGAGAGGCTATTATTTTCAAGAGTGTTGTTAGGCTTGACATTCCCCACACTCTGTTTCAAATAAAGTCAGTTCTGTTGGGGTGAGCTCTGGAGCTCTTATGGACAGCCTCTCTCCCTTGGAAAAATATCTGAGCCACTAATTTGAGTGCTAATCATGACAGTAATCCTTTGTCTTCTCAACTTGCCTCTCTTAGTGTTGAAAACATGCCCTGTGAGTGAGCTTGGGTAAGAGTGATTGGGCCACCTGTATTCCTGGCCTGTAATGCCTTGGGTAGAGCCTCTGCCCTATGAGTAGGGAGATAGGTGGAGGGAGCCCCCAGCCTCTTGACTACACTCACCAGGAATTTAGCCTGTTCAACTCAGAGTTGGAAGGACTGAGAAATGCTGGTGGCCTTCTGCTCAAAGTGACATATGGTAATTGTTGAATGGATGCTAAGGAGAATGAGAGCATCATCTTTTTGTCCACACCCACCCACAGTGGAGTTTCTTTCAAGTTGAGTGGGGGAAGAGGGAAGGAGGGAGTGGGTTATGGCTTGAAAGCCACAAACTCTCATTGTTCTTACCAAGTTTTAATATATTTTTTTGAATAAATGCTTTATTTGGTATATGCCCTTCAGACAACTTCCAGAGATTTTAAATTGTTTTCTAAAAATTATTTTCACAAGGTTTTGCTTGTAGGCTGGGAAGTGGGTCCATGGAGCTCTGCCATTTTGGAAGTGGACTCTATGTCTTGGCAATGCTTTTTTTTTAAGATGTAATAAACTCAAACATGTTTAAAGTGTGAGTCAGGAGAGAAATTGGAGACTGAAGGTACATGAGGGAGAGATGTAACTGATTCATCAAGGTTCCTGATGAAGTAGCAGGAAATAGGACACAGAACACTGGTTGAAGGATTGGTCAGTAGGAAAAAGGTCAATCCTTCCACTGTGACAGAGGAGAAGGAGTGAGGAGAGCACAGGTGGAGATGCTCATGAGTTTGAAGATAGTTTATGGCCAGGAATTGAGGACATTTTTCTCTGGTATCTTCTGTTTTCAATGCAGTAGGAGGGGAGGCAAAAATTAGGTGGAGGTGTGAGAGGGCTGAGGATAATGGGGGTTTGGCAAAACTGCTGTGGAGACTTGGGACAAATTTTCACATATCCCTCTGCCTTCAGAGGGAGATGCTCAGACTCGTGTGTATAAATAAAGCTCTTAATGTCTCATGAAATCACAGATGAATTTATGGTCCTGGATATTTGCTGAGCTGGCCAGAAGATCTAGCCCTCTGGAATTTTAGTCTAATACAAATGTCCATTTAGACATATCTATGTGCTGCCTTTCATCCAGAAAATTGAAACTTGGGAATTCTGCTACCCTACCTCTTCCTGCTACAGCCCTCAGGAAGTTTAGGGGCAAACTCAGCTCCCATATTCTCTGAGGCGCTTGCTGAAATACATTCCCTTGGCTTCCTTCCTTTCACAGGTCTTTTCCTCTGTGGGGGGACTAAACAAGATTGGCTCTACCCTCTGTTTTAATCTTTAGGGAGAAGGGGGAAGGGAGCTGCCACTTATAACTTAGGGTTTAGGAGTGCAAGCTCCAAGGACTCAGATGCTGTCTGTGGGCCCCTGGACAAGTTACTCACACTCTCTAAGCCTCAGTTTCCTCATCTGTAGCATGGGAATGATAATAGCAACTAATTCATAGACAAAATTTGTGGGCATTAAATGAAATCATTTATGTAAAGCATTTGGAACCATACTTGGTTCCCAGTAAGTGCTCAATCATGCTAATGATTACAGTGATCATCTTGTCTTCATTACTATGTACCAGTGATTTGCAGGGAGGAATTTTCTCAAATTCTTGCAATGGGCCATAGGTTGCATGGCCCCATTGTAAGATGGGAAAAGTGAAGCCGAGCCAGTGGGTGATTTGCCCGCTCCCCCAGCTTAGGATTTGAACCCAGGTTTGTGTCTGTGTCTCTCTTCTGGCTGCTCCACTCTGTCTCTCTGGGTCAGCAGGGTCAAATTGGATAGGTCCTCAAAAGCCAGTTTGGTGAGACTGGCCACATGATATGGGTGACGTCTGCTCATCTCTCAGAAGAGGCATGTAGGCCACATCAGTGGTTTTCCAATCTGGCTGGACATGAAGTTCCCCTGCAAGTTGGTTCAAAACAGATTCCTGGGCCCCCTCCCCACCCCCCTGAAGCAGACTCCAGGAGGGTGGTGTCCAGGAATCTGTATTCTGACAGCTCATATAGCGATTCTGATGTAGTCAGTGTGGCCTTCAAACACCTGGAGATGGCGTTTGAAGCAAGGCTGGCAGCCAGGACAGCTGCCTGGCCTGCAGGGCCTGAGACAACATCCTCTAGGGCAGGCTGCACCTCCCAGTGTCCTCCCACTGCCCGTCCACTCTCAGCGGTGACTCCTGAGGAAAGCCACGTGGCTTCTGCATCCCGTAGGGGAACAAATAGGAAAAGGTTCCTGATCAGCTCATTCAGTCACTCACTCATTCACACTTAGTTACTGATTCTTTCACGCATTTACTCACATTACATTCACTCACTCTTTCCTTTACTCACACGTTCACTCCTTCCCCTTTTCACTCACATTCTCTCTCTTCGTCACTCAGAATGCTGTCAAAAAACAGATGGCACACTCAGTGGGTAAACTGAAGATATATTAGTGAAGACAATTTTCAGAGGTGTGGGCAGGGTTAGGGGAACCCGCAAGGGATGTTCAGATACCCAAGGACTGCATCAGCTGAAAGCCATTCCCTCCCCAAGAACTGAAGGGCCAAGAGGAGGGAGCACTTGTAAAAAAGTGACAAGACTTATAACCACATGGAAGAGGGGCTGCCCACAGGAGCTTATGGCTGTGGTTAGGAGAATTTAGGCAAAGCCAAAGCACAATCCAGTGGGTAGGAAGATGTGGGAATAAATAATTGCAAACTCTCCCTCTGACCACCCTCCATCTTGTGCCAGTACCTTTTGCTGGTAGAACAAGGGAGCCCAGAGATGCAGTGAACTAAGTCAGTCTCCTGAGCACACAGTGGGATGGACATGGGTGGAGAGCGAGTCTAGGGGAGCAAATGGGGAGCAGCAAAAAGAGCCCCCCTCCATCAGACCCTGAGCTGCCCTTGCTCCTGCTTGGGCCAGCCCGGCCCCTGCCTACATCAAGATCTTCGACATGGGCACACGCTACATTGGTAACCAACTGCAGGACCACATCCAGAGCCGCACAGTCTACTATCTCATGAACATCCACGTCACACCCCGCTCCGTCTACATATGCTGGCACAGTGAGAGTGAACTCAACCTCAGAGGTGACTCTGGCCTCTCAGCTCAGGGCAAGCAGGTAGGGAGGGCCCTGTGCACCCACAGGCATTGGCTGAGCGGTCCAGGTGGGCCGTGGGTGGGTGGGGTGGCCACTGTCCGGGTCCTAAGGTTGGGGAGACACAATGAGAGGGTAAAAGCAGGTTCTGGTCACTCCTGCTCTTTCACACCATCAGCCACTCAGTCTTGACCCATCCTTGAATGGCTCCCATGTGCCGACAGCATCCGCAACTCTGAGAGCCTGGTCCTGACACTCAGGCCTTCCCAGATCCGACTGCCCCTCCAGCCCCACTGCGATGAGCACCCTCGCCCCTGCCTGACTGGTCCCCTCATCTTTGCACAACTCTGTGCCATAACTTGCACAGTTTCCCCCACCGAGGCTGCCCTCTGTCCCCTCTGTCAGCTGGTGACCATCACTGGCACAGACAGCTGCCCTGAAGTGCCCCACGCTTGAATCCATCTTCTCCTTCTTACTCAGGGCTGATGCTTCACTCCCAAACCCCCGCTGCAGGTCATCACAGGGTCAGCACTTGTCCCCCATCACTTACCACTTCTTTCCTGCCCTCCCTCCCCCACCCCTTTCAGGGCCCATCTCCCCCTCCACGGTCTGGTCCAGGAAGCCCTCCCCTGGCCCCTCCTGCCCTCCCAGGCAGGTCACCATGCCCTGGGCTCCATCTCTCCCAGTTCTGGCCCATGTCTGACCCTCACAGAGTGAGTGTCTTCTTTCCAGCCGAGAATAGTGACCTGCACATTATGGGTGCTGGCTAAACAGATACGTTTTCCCCAGTGTTTGGCCCTGTGCCTGGGCCTGTTAGCACAGGTATTGGTCTTGCTGGGAGGATGGCTTGGGGTGGGACAAGTGGGAAATGAGGTGCAGTGGGGAGGGAGGGCTCTCTTTTATTGGACACCTCTGCACAGTCATGGCCCCATCTGCTTCCATGTTTGTGACCTTGTTTAATCTTCACAACAGCTCTGTGGGGGTGGGCCTTACCATCACCGATTTATGGAAGAGGAAGCTGAGGCCCAGACAGGAACAGAGGGGCCCCAGGTCACATGTTTAGTAAACAGAGCCAGGACTGAAAACCAGACCTTCCTGCTTGCCTCTCAGCCTCCCCCACTGCAGAGGTGGCAGCGTCCCGGGCATCGCACCAGAAGGCCCGGTCCTCCTGGCTCCCTTTCTGTTACCCTCGGACTGACAGGTGGGGTCCTCAAGGTGGACCCTGACCTCTGATTCTTGCTTCTCTCACTCCTCAGAGCAGAGTCAGAGGCCACTGGAGGAGCCACCCTAGCCCGTGGCAACATCTGCAGCCAGAGGTCTCTTGATTGGGACTGGTTCATGTACCTGCACACGCCTGGCTCGAAACTTCACACTCATGGGCACTGTGAGTGTGGTTTACCAAGCACTTTCCCACCAACTGTCACCCACAGTCAAGCACAGTAGTTTTCACATACTGTATGCCAGGGAGCACTCTGGGTTCTCCTCGTCCACGTTCTAATGTGACACTCACAGAGACCAGGCTGGGCGAGTTAACGCTGCTCGCCTGTTACAGGCAGGAGATATGAGGCCAGAGAGGGCCAGGAACATGTCCTGGGACACACAGGGACCCTGTAAGCGATCTGGGGCCGTCTAACCCCCATCGCCTGTCTCCCAGTCAAGGGTTCCTAACACCAGAGCACACTGACTGCTGATTCACAATCCATAATTAGAATGTGTGGACACAATGCCTATATTTGTACATAAAGATGTGTGTCTGTATCTGTGCATTTGTGCAGATGTTCCTCACACACTATCTATGATTAATGTCTATACACAGAAGAGGGAATCACTTGCTCATCTGGGCTCCCACAGCCCTTAGTGGTGCCTCTTGGTGCTGTCACGGTTTTCCTCACTGGACTGGCCGTGTCTTGAGAACAGGATACCCCAGTACCTAATACAGGGCCATGAACACCGTAGTCACTACTAGATGTTTGTTGAGTGAACAAGTAAATGTCTGAGTGAGTTGACTGAGTTGGCTGAGCATCTGTGACAGATTGAGATGCTATTTGGAGCTTCCAACAAGCTCCAACTGGAGAATTAAAGCACAGGTCTCTGGAGTTTTGGAGCATAAGCCATGCTCTTTGTCAAATAATTACCCTCCTTTTGAGAAACAGCTCTTGTCACCTGATGATTAATTTAACAATGTTAAATAACTAGCCCTGGTAGAGTTTGAACACCTAACTATGGACCCCAAGTGACCATGCAAACTGAGCTGCCCATTCTGGGCTCGGTGCATCTGATCCGCCAAGGCATAAAGTTGGGCAGTAACAGCGGTCCATCCCCAAACAGCAGTGGTATAAACAAAGTCAGTCTGGAGCAGGTCCTGAAAGCACAAACGAGTCACAGGTGGCGCCACTCCCATGGTCCCTACTCCTGCCACATTGCTTGCTGTCCCTCAGCTCACACCTAGGTCCTTGTGGCAAGTTCCCAATAACCAGCTAACTGAAGAAGAAAAAAACCCAGGAGCATGGTTTGCAGTTGACACTGCATGATAACTAGGAACTAACTGGGAGTTAACAGCCCCACTGAGGTGTGACCCTGATGGGAAGTAAGGAAGGGAAATCTTCCAACGAGGCAAAACTCAGAGATGTGCTCCTGGTTGATGCCTTCATCCAGAAAGTGACCTGGCCGGGGCACTGATCAATACTAACAGTCTGGTCAGATGGTCAGAGACTGGGAAGGAACTGGATTGGAGAACTGATAGCAGTAACAATAATGCAGCAAAATACTTAGAGAGCAGTCTAAATGCTTTGCTACATATATATGAGGAGTAAGTGAACGGATCTCTCAGAATGGGCTGAGTGTGAGAATATTTGTGTCTCATGTGAATGCTTACAAAAAGGAGCATGATGATTCAGTCTGTGAAAATCTGTCAACCTCTTTCTCCAAACATCTCAGTGCTTGTTTGATGAGTCAGTAAACAAAAGTGCAGTAGTAGAAGGGATGGATGTTCTGCAGGAGTTCAACATGGATTTTACCTTTCCTGTAGGTTGATTTCACTGTCAACACTGTAGAGTGCCCAATTTCTCAACAGCAGAAATTTCAATATATCACCATTTCCTGGGGAGACTGACAAGTCCTTGGATGACAGAGGGGTTACATTGGACCTCTTCCATCAGGGAGTAGGTATCAATTTATTCTTAGTGGAATGATCACATATACTGAAATGGATTTGCCTTCCCTGGTTCTTTTATCAGCACAATCATCCTTGGATATTCTAATTATTTTATACACTTTGTACATCATTGAAATATCCCATATGATATATATATATATATATTTTTTCCTAGTCAAAGAACACATTTCACAGTGAAAGTTAAGACAATGGTCTAACGACGAGGGGCTTCCCTGTTCTCATCACATACACCATTCCCATAAGCAACAGTCCTTGTAGAGGATGGGATGGTTTATGGAAGATTGTTATGATGAAAGGAAACAACATTTTGTGAGGTCTGAAGGCCATCCTACAAAATTCAGTGTATTCTTTGAATCAACAACCAATATGTGATGTTCCTTCTCCCATAAACAGAACACACGGGTCTAGGAACCAAAAGGTGAAAATGAGAGTAACACTTCTCATCAGTTCACTTAGTGAAACTCTCGCAAAAATTTGATTCACAGGAAGTTGGGACTTCCACCTGGCCATTTGGAGCACCTCATGACATTGAGCCAATAGGCAAAAAGGGTGTTTACTATGTGGTTGGGATGAATCATCCTAACTATCAAGTGGAAATAGAGAGTCTGCTATACAGTGGGGGCAGGGAAGAGCATGTCTGGAACCCTGGAGATTCACTGCATGACTCTAGCATTGCCGTGTCCAGTGGCAAAAGTTCGATGCAGATTACAGCAAGCCAATTCAGGTTGGGCCTCCAAGAGCTCAAATTCCACACAATCACTGTGGAGGCAACCTCTAGGGTCTCTTAGGAACATAATGCACAACTTAGTCCTACGAGGCATGCTCAGGATTGCTGGACCCAATGGAGCAGAGAATACTCTACCTTCTGTATATATGAGTCCCAGGAAATCCCCGTAGTACTTTAATCCACATCGTATCCAGTGATAAAGATTATCCAAAAATACAGTAGCCATACACATGCAGGACCACCAAGGGTCTCACACTACCAAGCAAATAACCATAAACAGCTAAGGTGCTTATTAAAGACAAGGGGTGCACATGGATTCAAAAGAGAGAAAGGGCAGTCAGAAACCCAGCCATGGCCTCTGGACTAGTTTCAGTCACAAGGACTATAGCCATTTTCCTATTTCCTTCCTTCCTGTGTGTGTGTTTGTGTGTGTGTGTGTGTGTGTGTGCGTGTGTAACTTATTTCCATCCTATTTCTTCATCTTCACCGCATTGTAGAACACAGTGTGTGAATGGTGGTTCAGTGTATAATCAAGTTCATAGTCTGCAGCGTATCTAGAAGGGATTGCAACATAGTTGGGAGAGGAAAGGCTACCACCCCAAATTTCCTAGACTTGGAACTGGAGGTAGTAGCTGATAAGATTTGGGGTAATCTCCTTTTGGAGAAGGGGTGAATGGCTATTATATATGAATTAGCAGTATTATGTTGAACCAAGGCATTTTTGTAAGTTTAAGATTGAGGAAATGTTTATCCATTTTGTTCTCACAAATGGCTGGTCATAGTAGATAACTCTTGTTCTCCCTATGCCCCTTACCCTTCTCTGTCTCTGTCTCTCTCTCTTTCCTGGCTACTCAGCCTTCATTTTACCTAGCTTTATGCAGCCCAAGTGAAATATTACTGTACGGCTTGCATTCTCAATGTTGGATTGGGGGTGGGGACAGATGGGGTGGTGAGTAATCACCCCTGAGATGGTGAAAATTGGTATTTGTGGGGCAAAAATCAGCTATCTTGATAGTTTGTGGCCCTCCAAGGCTCAACTCTACTCAACAAAATCTTATTCCTTAGTTTTTAGTTTCTCTTACTGGGTTTTCTTGGGTATCACATGAGTAACAATGACGCTGAAGTCATTGAAGATACGTAAAATGTATGCAACATCAGTGCTATAAAGTCATGGTGAGTTGGCTGTGATTCATGTGCTTCATTGGCTGTGAACATGGCTATGATTAGAAGACGTTCATTGCATCGCTCATTCTTGCTGATATATAGCAAAAAGTGACCTGCTTGTGCCTATTGGTTGCCATTGATTGCCTTTATATTTGATCCTCAGTGCCTTTGTGTGTTATTTGGGCTTTGAGAGTTATAAAAGACTTCTGTTTAATTGTACAAAATTTGTATAATCCATCATTAGTATGTCAAGCACTGAAAAGAAAAAAGTGTTGACATTAACTGAATGAATATCAAGCAGCTAGTTTAAAGATATTTTCTCATATCAAGCAAAACAAAAGTTAAGTCCTCTAAATTTAATTTTTAAGAAATTAATTTAAGTTTTCAATTGTTTACTTTTGATGTTTTGAATAATTTTTTAAAAATTTAATTACATTGTTAATATCATCACATAGTTATATAAATTGATCATTTTCATATGTAATTTAATACATTACAATGAAATAAATTACATTTAAAGTTGCTCAGCAAAGAGTTATAAAGTTAAATGCTAGTAGAGTTTTTCTTTTTTTAAATTGTGATATAATTAACATATAACATTATCTTAGTTTCAGATGTACAACATAATGATTTGATATTTGTGTATATTGTGAAATGATCAACACAAGTCTAGTTAATATTCATCACCACACATGATTATAATTTTTTTCTTGTGATTAAAACTTTTAAGGTCTACTCTCTTAGCCTTGTACATAACCTTATTGAATGCCAACATTAAAAAAAAAGGGCAGAGGAAGAAGGCCCACAAAAAGGTCCAAGAAGTGGTGGCCCAAGATTAAAGAGTAGAACCAGGAGACTATGATGTCACAGAAACCAGACACAAATCATCTTCCAAATGGAAGGAGTGGTCACCATGCCAAATATTACACAAATCACAGTCTGAAAACCATCCACTAGATTTAGCAACAAGATCACTGGTAGCCTTTCAGAGAACACAGAGTGGTGGGGGTGGATGGCAAATTATGATGGGTTAAGAAGGAGGTCATGGAAGGCAAAACGCAAGGATTAAGAGATGACCAGAGGGAAAAAAGATAAAAAAAAGAAGATAGTGAACAGGAAGTATGGACAGGTGTGCAAGCCACGTTCTCAAGCTGTTTCCCTGTGACAGAGACCAGAGATAATAGGGCAGAAGCTAGAGAGTGATGAGTGGTTGGGTGAATGTTTTTGTTTTTAAACATCTTTATTGAGGTATAATTACACAGAATAAAATTCACCTGCTTTAAGCTTACAATTCAATGAATTTTAGCTTGTTTATGAAGTTGTACACACATCACTACAATCCACTTTTAGAACATTTCCATCACCCCAGAAAGATCCTTTGTGTCCATTTGCAGTCTCTCCCTACCCAACTCCCAGCCCCAGAAAAACACTATTTTCTGTCCTTCTAGATTTGCCTTTTTTGGGGAGTAATTTCTATAAATGGCATCATACAATATGTGTTCTTTTGCTTTTGGCTTCTTTCACTGAGCATAACATTTTTAAAAACATTTTTTATTGAGTTACAGTCATTTTACAATGTTGTATCAAATTCCAGTGTAGAGCACAATTTTTCAGTTATACATGAACATACATATATTCATTGTCACATTTTTTTTCGCTGTGAGCTACCACAAGACCTTGTATATATCTCCCTGTGCTATACAGAATAATCTTGTTTATCTATTCTGCATATACCTGTCAGTATCTACAAATTTTGAAATCCCAGTCTGTCCCTTCCCAACCCCCACCCCCTTGGCAACCACAAGTTTATATTCTATGTCTATGAGTCTGTTTCTGTTTTGTATTTATGTTCATTTTTTGTAGATTCCACATATGAGCGATCTCATATGGTATTTTTCTTTCTCCTTCTGGCTTACTTCACTTGGAATGACATTCTCCAGGGACACGCATGTTGTTGCAAATGGCATTATGTTGTCATTTTTCATGGCTGAGTAGTATTTCATTGTATAAATATACCACGTCTTCTTTATCCAGTCATCTGTTGATGGACATTTAGGCTGTTTCCATGTCTTGGCTATTGTAAATAGTGCTGCTATGAACATTAGGGTGCAGGTGTCATTTTGAAGTTGGGTTCCTTCTGGACATATGCCCAGGAGCGGGATTACTGGGTCATATGGTAAATCTATATTATCTCACTTACATCTCAGAAAAGGTTCTCCTAGGGCAGTCTACCCAACCAATAGAAATAAAAGCAAGAATAAACAAATGGGACCTAATTAAACTTACAAGCTTCTGCACAGCAAAGGAAATCATAAGTAAAACAAAACAACAGCCTATGGAATGGGAGAAAATTTTTGCAAATGATGAAACTGACAAAGGCTTGATCTCCAGAATATATAAGCAGCTCATATGACATAATAAGAAAAAAACAACCCAATTCAAAAATGGGCATAAGACCTAAACAAGTAATTCTCCAAGGAAGAAATACAAATGATCAATAGGCACATGAAAAATTGCTCAATATCACTAATTATCAGAGAAATGCAAATCAAAACGACAATGAGGTATCACCTCACACCAGTCAGAATGGCCGTCATTTAAAAGTCCACAAATGAAAAATGCTGGAGAGGCTGTGGAGAAAAGGGAACCCTCCTACACTGCTGGTGGGAATGCAGTTTGGTATAGCCACTGTGAGAAACAGTATGGAGATTCCTCAAAAGACTAGGAGCATAATATTTTTGAGATTTGTTCATGGTGTAGCACGTATCAGTATCTTGTTGCTTTTTATTATCGTATTGTAATCCATCGAATTTATATACTACATTTTGTTTAAATGCATTCCCCAGTTGAATGACATTTGGGTTGTTTCCAGCTTTTGGTATTCTGAATAATATTGCTGTGAACATCGAAGAACAAGGTTTTGTGTGAACATGCTTCCATTTCTTTTGGGTAGATAGATACCTAGGAGAAATGGGTCACATGGTGAATTTAATATTGACCTTATAAGAAACAGAATTTTTTTCACATTCAAGAAAATTGAATATGTTTAAAGGCCAAGTCAAAAAAGGAAAAGGCTGAAGATACAGAAGGGTTCAAGTTTCCTGATAAGGTAGAAGGCAATGGGGCACAGAACTCCAATGGAAAGATTAGTCAACAAGAAAAAGGGCATCTCTTCCACTGTGACAGGAGGGAAAGATCAGAGGTAGGTCAGGTGAGAAGTTCATGAGTTTGCAGGTAGTTTGTGGCAAGGAGTTGAGAATCTTGCCGTTTGGGGTTCTCTACTTTAAGTGCAGAAAGACGTGAACTGAGGGGCAAGGAGAGGGGAAAATGTAGGAGGGCTGAGGAAATGGGGATTTGGCAAAGCTGCCATGGATTCTTGGAGAATCTAGCAGGGGAAACAGAGTTGCCAGACAACATAGAGGACCTAGTAGAGGTTGGGTCCATGACTTTTTAGTGACTTGCATCTGAGTAATTATATGAGACTAGCATTTACGTACAGAAAGTGGGTAATTGTATTCATCCAGGGTTGGGGCTGTGATGGAAAGACCACAAGTCATATGATTGAGGACGTTTTGGTTAGAGAGTGGCAGGCTGAGCAGATTTCCACTTATTCAGGGGTGAGGCAAGTTTCAGTGAAATCAAGGAGGTGAAAGACCAGTCAGTAATAATATTAAGGGACAAAAGGGTTAAGCTTTAGTGGGTAAGTGTTAGTTGACAATGAGAGCCACAGCATCATCCTATCAGACCATTCATGCAGCAAAATCTTTGCTGTGTCGTGTCATGCCACCTTTGGTTCCTGACCCTACCTGGTTCTCCTGGCCTTTCCTGGATCCTGCTGATTACCTGATGCCCCATTTTGCTAGGCATCACGATAGGGTGGCTTATACTTTGATAATAAATAAACCCCAAATCTCAATGACTTAATACATACACGTTTATTTCTTGCTCATGCAAATCCACTGCAAGTCCAGTGGATTTACAAGACAGCTCCCTTCCAAGAGGTAACTCAGGGATACAGGCTGACATCTTGTGGCTGTTTCATCGAGCACATGAGGCCCCCCCCCCCGGTTGCCATAGCAGAAGAGAGAGCAGGAGGATTGAGCACCGGTTCTTAAATGCCCATTGGCCAGAACTAGTCACATGGCCCCATCTAACTCTAAGAGGACTGGAAACATGGGGGAGCTCAGAGATATTAGCAAACAGTAAATGGCTGTCACGCCTTCCAGTAATTTCATTTCTTGCTGCAGTTAGCCAAATTCATTGCTGATACAATACACTGTTTGCAGTCATGACTAGTAAAGAATGCAGGTGGTTAGAACATTAAAAAATAAATATATATTCATTTTTCTGATTATTAAAGTGATATATATATGTTTTAGAAGTTTGAACATTACATAAACATTTAATGTAGAAAGTGAAAAGTCCCTCACAATCTCACACCCTTGAGATAACTAGTATTAATAATTTGTTATATAGCCTTTCTCTATGTATTTTTCTATGCCAACAGTAATGTTTTATCAAAAGAGGATCATACTATAGTTACTATTTGCAAATGCCTCCTTCACTTAACACTATATATTTGACATTGTTTCAAGTTACACAGATCTATACTTTTCTTGTTCTTTCCTCTGTTTTATTTTTAGTAATTTTTAATTACACAAGTAACACAGGAGTAGGTTATCCTTTAAATTTTTTAAAGCTTTAAGGTGAAGCTAAAGCTCTATTTATTTGAGCATCACCTAATTCTAATTTCTTCCCTACTTTTACATATATTTCGATGATTGCTTGATATTCCATTATATGAATGCAATGTAATTTGAGCAATTCCCTTTCAGGGGACAATCAGCTTTATCTTTTCATTGTGGGATACATGCAAATATTTTCCCAGGTTTTTCTTTGATTTTATTCATAATGTCATTCACGAAAGTTTACATTTTTCTACAGTTAAATTTATGTATCTTAACAGTGTTACTTGGAAAAAATTGAAAGGCAAAAAGTACATATGGTATGTTATTGTTTGTGTAAGAAAAGAGGGAATAAAAATAAATACTATCATTTGCTCATACTGGCACAAAGAAACATTGATTGAATGAATGAACAAGAAGTTAATAAAAATGGTTACCTGCAGGGTTCAAGGGAGAACATGTGGAAGGGGACAGGGTGCAAGCAATGCATATCAGTGTACATCTTATATGTACAGTTTTGATTTTTTAACTATATGCATTCAACTTCCTATGGCTTCTGTAATAAGTTACCACAAACTGAGTGGTTTAAAACAACACAAATATAACAACAGCCAAGACATGGAAACAGCCTAAATGTCCATCAACAGATGACTGGATAAAGAAGATGTGATATATTTATACAATGGAATACTATTCAGCCATAAAAACTGACAACATAACGCCAATTGCAGCAAAATGGATATTCCTGGAGAATGTCATTCTAAGTGAAGTAAGCCAGAAACAGAAAGAAAAATACCATATGAGATCGCTCATATGTGAAATCTAAAAAAAAAAAAAAAAGAATATAAATACAAAACAGAAACAGACTCATAGAAATAGAATACAAACTTGTGGTTGTTGGGGGTGAGGTACAGACTGGGATTTCAAAATTTGTAGATACTGACAGGCATATGCAGAATAGATAAACTAGATTATACTGTATAGCACAAGGAACTATATACAAGATCTTGTGGTAGCTCACAGTGAAAAAAACGTGACAATGAATATATGTATGTTCATGTATAACTGAAAAATTGTGCTCTACACTGGAATTTGACACAACATTGTAAAATGACTAACTCAATAAAAAATGTAAAAAACAAACCCCACAAATGTATTATCTTACAGTTCTGGTGGTCAGAAGTCTGAATGAGTTTTACAAGGCTAAAATCAAAGACTGTGTTCCATCTGGAGGCTCTGGAGGAGAATCTATTTCCTTGCCTTTTCCAGTTTTTAAAGCCACCTGCATTAATTGGCTCATGGACTTTCTCCATCTTCAAAGCGAGCACTGTAAGTGAGGAAGGTTATATATATAGCTCAGTGGTTGAGCGCATGTACAAGGTCCTGGGTTCAAACCCCAGTACCTCCATTAAAAATAAATAAATAAATAAACAAACCTTATTGCCTCCCTCCCCCCAAAAAAGGTGAGCACTGTAACATTTTCAAATCTCTCTCTCTCCCTCTCTGTCTCCCCCTGATCTCTGCATATGTTGTCACATCTCCTTCCCTGACAATGATTCTTTTTCCTCCCTTGTGATTACATTGATCCCACCCAAATAATCCAGGAAAATCTCTCCATGTCAAGGGTTTTTTTTTCAATTCATTCCCCTTTTTTAGTGCTGAGTGATATTTCATTCTATGGCTGTACCACATTTTGTTTATCCATTCACCTCTTGATGGGCATTTGGGTTGTTTCCAGTTTTTTGTGTGTGTGATTATGAATAAAGTCTTGGTGTTTTTTGAACACACATTTTTTTGTGCATTTGGAACTTATTTTGGTGTGAGGAATGAGATAGAGATCCAACTTTATTTTTGCCAAACCACAAGCTGATTATCTCAACACCATTTACTGCATAATCCATCTTTTCACCAACGAATTGAAATATCATTTTTCAATATATTAAATTCTCCTTAGACTACTTTTTTCTGAACTTCTTATTGGATTCCATTGATCTTGTTGTCAGTTGTGAACCAGTACCAGTGTATTTTCATTCCTACACCCTTTCAATTTATCTCAATAATTGGTAAAACTGGTTGGTACTCATTTTTCTCTCACAATTTCCCTGGTTATTTCTAAACATTTATTTTGCTAAAGAGATACACTTTATTTTTTTATTGAAGTGTAGTCAGTTTACAATGTTGTGTCAATTTCTGGTGTACAGCATAATATTTCAGTCATATATATACACACATATGTTTGTTTTCATATTCTTTTTCATTATAGGTTGCTACAAGATATTGAATATAGTTCTCTGTGCAACACAGAAGAAACTTGTTGTTTATTTTTATATATAGTAGTTAATATCTGCAAATCTTGAACTCCCAATTTATCCCTTCCCATCCCCTTTCTCCCTGGTAACCATGTTTGTTTTCTATGTCTGTGAAGAGATACACTTTAGAACTTTAAGGTCAATTAAAATCATTTGGATTGCATTAAGTTTATAAATTAATTTGGGGAGAAATAAGATGATTATGAATAGTGCCTGTCCATCCAGGTACCAGGTATTTCTTTTTGTTCAAATGTTTTATATCCTATAGGGGAGCTCGTTAACTATAGAGTGAGGTTCCCAGAGGGTAAATAGAAAGGTTTTGGAGGAAGAGAGGCAGTTCAAGTTTGGCTTGAAGAAGGGAAAGCACAGAATTGTATGAAATAGGTAGGGGAAATCTGCTTTTGGAGCCATTATTTAATTTTATTCTCCTAACAACCTTATGAAGTAGTCAGGCAATGAAACTAAGTTTCAGAGAGGCTACAATGGCCACCTAGGATCTCATAATCAATGGGTGGCAGAGCTGAGACTAGAGCCCCTGTCTTTAAAGTCCTACCTGTTTACATCAGAGTGCCTTCTCCCCAAACACAAAGATACGCAGTTTTTCCTCTTCAGTGGGCTCTCCTACCATCTTCCTCCCTCTCTGGGTTCTTATTGTGGCTAAGGCATTACCAGCCAGTCAGTGAAACTTGCTGCACCTTCCAGAATTACTGTGGGGATAAGAGATAATGTTTGGAAAGCTTCCAGCCCACTGTCTGGCACACAGTAAGTTCTCACTAAATGGAAGTTATTAGCTACTATTATTCTTTCAATTCTTCCAGACCAGCCTCATTGCTACTCATCTTCAATTCTCCTCCTTCCTGTGAATCTCTTTGGTACCACATTCTAAGGTGCAACTTGCTTTCAAAAGACACCAATACGTAGTGACTTTTACAGGCAGTCATTGCCCATCTACCAACACTTCCAGCAAAGCATATTTGGTGGTCAGTGGTGTGGTTTCAGCTTTCTTTTCCCCTAAATAAAAAAGCAAACTCTTAAAATATAGCTATAACACCTATGGCCAAATCTTGGTTCCTAAACGCTGTTCTCAACCCAAATGAACCAGGACTCCTTGGAAAAAGTGGCTGGTTCCAGGGCTGGGGCAGAGAAAGTAAAGCAAGGCCTGGAGCATCTTATGGTGTCAGAAAACAAGGAAGTGCTCAAGGAAAGATGGAGACCTGCCAAAAGGACCCAGGAGTCATCTTCCTGCTGGCTAAATATGGGGCATTTTGAACAGCAAGATAATGATATTAATGTATTATAACCCAGTGAATATGACAGGCAACCATGTGTCCATGAGGATACAAATGTATAAATGTAGGATAAGGGAAAGCTCTCCCTTACACTGAAAAGCCAACTAGCACAAGTCAAAAGAATGCTGGTATTAGACAGTCACCACTTGGCAACCTCACGAATCATCAGGGAATACTGAAATTGGTGGGTGAAAATTTGAGAACAGGGCATATACATAATCTCGATGTATGTCTCCACAAAATACTCATTAATTACAAAAGGGAAAATAGTAACTTTACAGTGAAGAAACACATAGTCATGATGTGCCTCCTGACATGATGCACTGTAAAGGACACAGCATCATTTCTGTGCTATTCCTACCAAAAGGCATAACATGAAATCTAATGAGGGAACATCAGAAAAACCCAAATAGAGAGACAGTCTAAAAATAACTAGCCTGCACTCTTCAAAAATGTCAGTGTCAGAACACACAAAGACTGAAGGACCATTTCTGCAACATGGATGGACCTAGAGATTATCCTACTAAGTGAAGCAAGTCAGACAAAGAAAGACAAATATCATATGTTGTCTCTTATGTGTGGAATTTTTAAAAAATGACACAAATGAACTTCTTTACAAAACAGAAACAGACTTACAGACACAGAAAACAAACCTAAGTCTACCAAAGGGGAGAGAGGGGAAAGGATAAATTAGGAGTCTGGGATTATCAGATAGAAACTACTATATGCGAAATAGATTAAACTACAAGGTCCTACTGTGTAGTACAGGGAACTATATTCAATAGCTTGTAATAACCTATGATTAAAAAGAACACGAAAAGAAATATATATATATATATTTTAATTTATTTATATATGACTGAATCACTTTGCTGTATGCCAGAAACTAATACAACATTGTAAATCAACTATACCTCAATAATAAATAAATATTAAAGGGGACTAAAGAACTATGCCAACTGAATGCACATGATTGAGAGTTTTCTTTTGCTAAAAAGGACACTGCTGAGGAAACTGGTGAGTTCTGAGTAAGTTCTGTAGATTATATTTATAAAAATATTGTATCAATGTGAGTTTCCTGATTTTGGAAGTTGCTCTGTGTTTATGGAAGACAATTCCTTGTTTTATTAAATACACATTGAACTATTTAGGGGTAAGGGGCATCATGTCTCCAACTGGCTATGAATTAGTTCACAAGAGAAAAATATATGAGACAGAGGAGAAACAGAGTAAGATAAGCAAGTGTGGTAAAATGTTAACATTTGAAGAATCTGTGTGAAGAGCATACAGTAGTTCTTTGTACTAATCTTGGGACTTTCCAGTAAGTCTGAAATTGTCTAAATAAAAATTTAAGGGAAAACATTCTACTTAAAAATGTAGTTAAACAACATTTACAAAAGCCCTAGAGCTAGTATTATACTTAATGAATTATAATGAAAAAGTGAAAAAGTAGGTTCTTTCCCACTAAGATCAAGAACAAGGCAAGGATGTCTGCTCTCCATTACTCATTTTCAACATCATACTGGAAGTCTTTGCTAATGCAATAGGCAAGAAAAGGAAGTAAAATGTATGCAGATTGGGAAGGAAGAAATAAAACTGTCTTTTTTTGCAGGTGACAAAATTGTCTATGTAGAGGAGTTAGGGATAGCTCAGTGGTAGAGTGCCTTACTAGCATGCACAAGGTCTTGAGTTCAATCCCCAGTACCTCCACTTAAAAAATAAGTAAATAAACAAACCTAATTACCTCCTCCCATAACTAACTAACTAATGAAATAACTAACTAGGTACATAAATACATAAATACATAAATAAATAAATAAATAAATAAATAAATAAATAAATAAATAAATAAATAAATAAATAAATAGTTTATGTAGAAAGTCCCAAAGAATCAACAAAAAGATGTCTGGAGCTAATAAACAATTAGAGAAAGGTTGTAGGATACAGGGTTAATATACAAAAGTCAATCACTTTCCTATACATCAGCAATGAACAATTGGAATTTTAAATAAAAAACACAATACCACTTATATTAGCAGCAAAAAATTGAAATACTTAGGTATAAATTTAACAAAACATGTATAAGATCTATATAAGGAAACTATAAAACTCTGATAAAACAAATCAAAGAAGATACATGGACATTCCATGTACACATATAGGAAGACTCAATACTGTCAAGATGTCAGTTCATCCCAACTTCATCGATAGATTCAGTGCAATCTCAATAAAAATCCCACCAACTTATTTTGTGGATATCGACATAAAGTTTATCCATAAGTGCAAAAGACCCAGAATAGCCAAAACAATATTGAAGGAGAAAAAGTCTAAGGACTGACATTACCTGACTTGGAGACTTACTATAGAGCTACAATAATCCAGACAATGTGGCATTGATGAAAGAACAGACAAATAGATGAATGGTACAGAATAGAGAGCCTCTGGGCTCCATAATAATAGATCCACACAAATATATCCAACTAATCTTTGAAAAAGGAGGAAAGGCAATTCAATGGAGAAAAGATTGTCTTTTCAACAAATGGTGCTAAAACCACTGGACATCCACATGCAAAAACATTAATCTAGACACAGACCTTACACTTTTCACAAAAATTAACTCAAAATCGATCATAGGCCTATGTGTAATATCCAAAGCTATAAGATTCCTAGAAGCTGACATAGGATAAAAACTATGTGACCTTGAGATAGGCAATGATAAAAAAAACAACACTTAAAGCACAACCTATGAAAGAAAAAAAATCAATAATTTGAGTTTCATTATCAGCGGAAGACACTGTTAAGAGAATGAAAAGATAAGCCAGAGAATGGATGAAAATATTTGCAAAACATGTATCTGATAAAAGGCTGGCATCCAGAGTATACAAAGTAATCTTAAAACTCAAAAATAAGAAAACAAAATAAACAACAAGGTCTTACTGTATAGCACAGGGAACTATATTGAGTATCTTGTAATAAACTATAATGAAAAAGAATATATATATATATATATGTGACTGAATCACTTTTCTGTATACTAAAAAGTAGCACAACATTGTAAATCAACTATGCTTCAAAGAAAAAAATAAGAAGATAAAAAAGTAAGAAAATAATTCAATTTAAAAATTTGCAAAAGACCTCAACAGACACTTCACCAAAAAGGATATCCAGATGGCAAATAAGCACACAAAAAGATGTTCAAAATCTGTGTCATAAGGGAAATGCAATTAAAACAACAACAAGATACCATCACACACTTAGAATGGCAAAAATCCAGAACACTGACAATATCAAATGTTGACAAAGAGATAGAGCAATAGGTGATCTCCCATTCATTGTTAGTGGGAATGCAAAATATTACAATCACTTTGGAAGGCTGTTTGGCAGTTTCCTACAAAACTAAACATATTCTTACCATAAAATCCAGCAATCATGCTCCTTAGTGTTTTCCCAAATGTTGAAAAACCTATGTCCACACAAAAACTTGCACACGAATATTTATATCAACACTACTCATATTTTCCAAAGCTTGGAATAACCAAAATGTCCTTCAGTATGTGAGTGAGTAAACAAACTGTGGTATATCCACACAATGAAATATGATTCAGCAATAAAATGACATGAGCTATCAAGCCATGAAAAGATGCAGAGGAAACTTAAATGCATATTACTAAGTGAAAGAAACCAATGTGAAAAGACCACACGTTGTATGATTCTAACTATATGACACTCTGGAAAAGGCAAAAGGATGGCGACAGTAAAGAGATCAGTAGTTCCCAGGGGTTCGGGGAGAAGAAAGAAGAGGTGAATGGGTGAAAACAAGGGATTTTTAGGGCAGTGAAAGTACTCTGTATGATACTGCAATGTTGGATATGTGTAATTATACATTTGTCAAAACATACAGAATATACAACACTAAGAGCGAGCCCTAATGTAAACTATGGACTTTAGTTAGTAAGAATGCATCAGTCAATTATACTTCAGTAAATCTGGAAAAAAGGAAAAAAATAATAATTTATCATTGGTTCATCAATTGTTAACAAATGTACCACACTAATACAAGAAGTTAATAATAAGGGAGCCTGTGTTGGATGAGGGGGTACATGGAAACTCTACACTTTCCACCCAATTTTTGTGTAAACCTAAAACAATTGAAAAAAGTAAAATCTACATGTAAAAAAAGAAATGAAGTATTGATACGTACTACAGCATGGATGAACCTAGAAAACATTATGCTAAGTGAAAGATGTTAGTTGTAAAAGCCACATATTCCACTTGTGTGAAACATTCAGAATAGGTAAATCTATAGAGACAGAAAGTAGATTACTAGTTTCCTAGGGATGGGGAGATGGGGGATTTTGGGTGATAGCAAATGGGTATATGGTTTTTTGGAGGGTAATGAAAATATTCTAAAATTGTGGTGATGGTTGCACAACTCTGGATATACTAAAAACCATTAAATTATACACTCTAAGTAGGTGAATTGTCTAGTATGTAAATTATATCTCAATAAAGCTGTTAAAAAATAAAATACACACACATTTGTGTAGGCTTAGAATATGCACACAATAGAGACACAGCAAAGTGCTAAGAGTGGAGATCCCGAGTGGAGAACTAGGGAACTGAAAGTGGGGTGAGAAAGAGACATTTCTCACTGTACACTTTCAGTATTATTTGAAGGTTTTATCCCGTGCATGTTAAACATACTCCAAAGTTCCCTCAAATCCTGCTTCCAACAAGCGTATTCTGTTTTGCCTAACTTCCCTCAAACAACAGTCTTTCTTCATGCTACCTCTTAAAATAAGACAGAGAGAAAATCAAACTTAAAACCTTGCCAAACAGTTCTAAAGAAAGAAAGAAAAGTAATAAAACGAAAGCCAAAACCCATGCAGAAAGCAATTCCATAAGTACATCCACTCAGTGGAATATTTTGTGGCCATTTAAACAATGTTTATAAAGAATTTGAGTGGGGAAATGTTTATGTAAAAGTGGTGATATATAATTGAATATACAGCATGGCCTTAAATAACGTTTTTTTAGGCCTAGAATACAGCCTAAATGCACTGAGATGCTAAGATTGTTTTTTTTTTTTTGCGCAGTAGCATGTGTTTTTTTCCCCCAAATTATCATCAATGAACATGTATTACTGTTGGAGGGAAGGGTGTTTATTTTATTGCTTGGGGACTTCTGAGCAGAGGGTGAGAGAGAGAGAATACATATGTGTGTGTGTCTGTGTGTGTATGTATATATGTATATATATATGAGAGTATATATATTATATGATATATATTAATGTATAAAAATATATTTATTTTTTAAGAGAAAGTGCCCAGTCTGGGCCCAGCATTCTATTCTGGGCCCTTCAAGGCCAAACTTCCCCCTTCCTTTCAAAGCACCGCCCTCCTATCGGTCAGGCCCCTCTCAACACCGCCACTCTCCTCCCAGCCCCTTGCTGAAGCCACAACCCACTTGGCTTCTGAACTTTGCCCATCCCCTGTCTCCTTCCCGTGAGGAGCCTGACACGCCTTCGCCAGGCCTGCCCTTGCTGCTTATCAGGTGCCTAAACTTACGTAAGTCACTTCTTCTCTAGGAGCCTCTAGTTCTTCCGAGATGAACCGGGATATTAATAATTTCCACATAAAGGGGCTGCTTTGAGTGGTAAGAATTTGTGTATGGAGAGACCCGAGCAAGTAATAGAAGCTCAATAAACGTTCACGCTCCACCCCCCGCCCCACCCCCAGTATGCCTTGGTGTCATCACAGCACAAGGTCACAGTAGGTGCTCAAGATGTGATTTCTTCCCTCTCTTCTGCTCTGACAATTGTTTCTCTAAGACCCAGATTCGAGGCAAGACTACCATTAACTCCCTCAAACCTGTTTCCCAATGACGATGTTGGGGAAAATGTGGAAAGTGACTTGGAGTTGATTGGAGTTGGAGTGCCACCACAGCTATACTGAGCTGTGTGGCTTTGGCAAGTCCCCTAAGTCTCCCAGTGCCTCACTTTCCTCACCTATAAGGGGAGAGGGAAGAATAGCACCTACCTCCGTGGGCGCCCTCACTTTCCACCCACAGCGCACCCCTTCTCTCCCACCATGCCTCACCTCCCTGCTCACTTGGCTGGTTTGGCCTCACCCCGCTTCAGTGCATGAACCAAGCCAGGCTTCCTCCCACAGCAACCACGCCCAGGAGCTGAGAGGAACCTACCAGGAATCGAGTGATGTCAGGCAAGCTCTTTTAGACAGGAGTGCACAACCGCAGAGCTGAACCCAAATTTCCTTTGTCATTCAACCATTCATGCACCTGAAAGCATGCGATGACTGTGTGCTGACCCTTCTTCTAGAACCAGCCAGGTTCTGGGCTCTGCCAGACACAGAGTCAGCTGCCCTCAGGGAGCTTCCACTTTGTAGGAGAAAGAACCCCAGACGTCAATTCCATACAGGTCAGGGCAGAGGGGACCTCTGGGGGCTGTGGGAGCCCAGAGGACAGGATCCAACCCTGTTTGGGAATCCAGGTAGGCTGCTTGGATGTAGTGACCATTGAGGTGAGTTCATTAGGTTCAGGGTGTCAGTGTGAAGGGCCTTTCATGCAGAAGACTTTGCAAAGACACCTAGAGGAGAGCCTGGTACTTTGTAGGAACCAGTTGTAGTTAGTTTCATGGTCAGAGCAAAGTGTGAGGCCAGGGTGTCAAGGGATGAGGCTGGAGAGGTTTGACAGGGGCCAGAACTGGGGATGGCCTCAGTGCCAAACAAGGAGCTAGAACTTTATCCTTGTGGGGGGATGGGGTGTCACAGAAGGAAGCGATATGTTGACTTGCATGCCAATGTCGTCTATGCAATGCACTGCTGGTGTGCAGAAGAACAGGTTAAAGACGGCCAGTCTGGAAGCAGGGAGCCCGGGAGTAGACTTGAGGTTGTCCATGTGAGAGATGTTGAGGCTGGAGCAGGGCAGTGGCAGAGGATGAGGAAAGAAGTTGGAGTAATCGGGAGACAGAAAGGAAAATCAGCTGGACTTGGCGAGGGATTGGCTATGAGGAGAGGAGGAGTTTGGGTTGCGCGTAAGTGAGAGAACACAGAGGAAACATATTGCACAAGTGCTAATTGGGGCGGGGAGGCGATAGTTAAGGCAAAGATAATGGTGGGAGGAACTCTGAGGGCCGAGAATTCAGTGTGGGTTAGCAGGGGCAGAAACACCTTTCTGGAGGAGGTGGGATTCAGGCTAAGACTCACTGTGTGACCTAGGGCCTGCCACTTTATCTTCCTCTGGTCTGTTAGGTTTCTGCTTGCTAAATTGAGAGACAGAGAATGATAATGAGAAGTGAATGACATGAGAGAATGTCCAGGAGGTGCCTAGCACCATGGGTGATTTGGAGGAGGAGACGTGGGGCAGGTGTCTCTGGTCCAGGTGGGGTGGGGCTGGGCTGCCATTTGTGCAACAGCAATGCCTGTGGTGGTGGGAAACACATACTTTCAGAGGAAGGAGGTGTGTGGGGATGGGATAGGTGACCTGAACACATGCATGTTGGATTTGAGGGCATCAAAGTTCAAGGCAGTCAAATCAGTCTTACCCTGGGAGGCTGTATCATGGCAGTCAGCAGTGGGGGTTTCTCTGAACAAACGGCTACTTCCTTAGGAAATGCCTAGGCCTGGGAGGCCTGAGGCCTCTGGGTTCTGATCTCAAGCCATCACCCGAGTTGCTGTGTGACACTGAGTCAGTTCTAACCCACTTTGGGTCCTAGGTTTCCCATTTGAACAACAACAACAATAAAAAGCATATGTTTGTTGGTGGAGAAGTGGATGAAATGTTTTCAGAGGTCCTCTCCAGGTTTGTTACACCTCAGTTCTATGACCCTGAGTCCTTTTTGAAAAAGTCTAGTCCTGTCTCCATCCCTGACTTTACTGTGTGGCCTGGAGCCAGCTACTGCATCTCTCTGGGCCTATTTTCACATCTGGAATATAAGGAGATGGGGCAGGAAAGTCTCCAACATCCAATGATTCTCCCTGGAGGACGCTCACCCTCTTCTCCAGCTGATCGCCTCAGACAAATCAGAGGAAAGCGAGGTGCTGGTCACAGACGACCCCCCCCCCTTGCAAATCTTTCGTCTTCTCCCACTGCCCTCCCCTCCCTACTCTCAGGAGCTTGCAGCACTGGCTCGCTTGCCAAACTTGTTGCTATGACAACGGTTACAAATAACTCAGATGCAGACAAAGATTTTAACCCAAGAGCTGCTGGGCCAAAGGCTTCTTCCTCCCTCCCCACATCAGACCGAGGGAACAATCAGACAAATTCTTTGAGATCAAACTACTCCCTGGCTCAAGTGCCAGCTAGGGCTCCTCAGTGTCATAGGATTAAGTCCTGGTGTTGAGGCCCTCCTAAAACCTGATTCAAATCTTTTCAGTCGCATTTCTCACTTGCTCCTATTAAAAAGTGGTCACTCCTATTTTTTGAGCACCTACTGTCTGCCAAGCCCTGTGTTGGGTGCTTTGCATTCTGTAGCTAAGAAAATTTCCCCAGAACTCTGTCATATAAACCTTGTTATTCCCATTTTAAAGAGGAGAAGTTTGACGCTTATGGACATGACTTAAGTAAAGAGGTCAGAGAGTCAGAATTCAAACTCAAATCCACCAAATTTCCCTACCTGGGCTTTTCCCATTGCTAATGGTTGTCAAATGTTGGCCTACACACTTGGTGCATATCCAGATGATCTGGGGCAGTTAAAAATTCAGATTCTAACTTGCATTCAAGAAGGTGGAACACATCTGTCTTCTCTAACTCCTGAGACCTCATAAAATAAGAGTAAAGGAATCAAGTGTATAAACCCACATCTCCATAGAAAACTGGAGGAAGTTCCATCAATCAGGGAGAGATTTTAACAACTTTCTGGCAAGGAGAAAGGGGCTGGAGGGGTGGTGGGTGAGAAAGCAGGGCAGGGAAAGGTAGAGGTACAGTCCACACGTGGGAGAGGATCCGCAAGGAGAGTGCTGGTCTATCCTGCAAAATTCCAGCAAAGCTCTGGTGCAGAAAGGTATCTTGTCAGTGGGAGTGAAATATAGAGCCCCCAACAAGTGGAGAATTGAAAGTCTCTGTTGACTCTCCCACCCTCCCTCTAACCTTCCTTGTGCTCGTGGGTAGAAATCACAAGAGCTAAACATCTACACTCAAGCAGAATGCAGAGAGTTCCCCAAGGAAATCAAACAGTCCCAGAGCAAATCCTCCACTTTCTGGATGTAGAGGTCCTCCAGCAGATTGTGTCGGTCTCCACCCAGTCCTCTCAAGGTGAAATCTAGTACTGGACTTGGCAAACCCCTGCCCCTTCCACAGGCTCCCAACTGATCAATTTTTTTTATTGGTTTCATCTTTAATCAATGAGCTGAACATCTGTGGGGAGATATGCTAATAGCTTTATGAACAAACTGATGAAGGAAATGGTAAAACTAAGGCTGGCCATGTTTCAAGTGAAAAAAAAAAAGAAGTAATCATTAAATTCAGGAACACAAACAAAGGCCAAAAAGTCCAGGTAATTAAATGTCCATTGACAGATGACTGGATAAAGAAGTGTTGGTATATTTATACAATGGAATACTACTCAGACATAAAAAAAGAATAAAATAATGCCATTTGCAGTAGCATGGATGGACCTGGAGATTGTCATTCTGAGTGAAGTAAGCCAGAAAGAGAAAGAAAAATACCATAAAATATCACTCATATGTGGAATCTTAAAAAAAAAAAAAGGATACTATGAACTCACCTACAAAACAGAAACAGACTCACAGACATAGTAATCTTATGATTACCGGGGAAAGGAGGTGGGAAGGGATAAATTTGGGAGTTTGAGGTTTACAAATGTTAGCCACTATATATCAAAATAGATAAAAATGTTTCTTCTGTATAGCACAGGGAACTATGCTCAATATCTTGTAGTAACTTTTAATGAAAATAATATGAAATGAATAAATGTATGTATATGCATAACTGGGGCATTGTGCTGTACACCAGAAATTGACACACTGTAACTGACTGTACTTCAATAAAAAAATCCAGGTAATTATAGTACACTTCTTGGCTCTGTAGCAACTACTGATTTAGTATGAATTAGGATATAATCATACTGGAAGAGTGAAGTGAGGGAGGGTAGGAATGTGTATATGGAGGTGGATAAAATCATCTTCTACTACAACAAGATGTCAAGAGATAATGCCTCAAAATGCTAAGTTAAGAAAGAGTAGTGTAAGCATATTATATAGAACCATGGTGGTCCTTCAGTTAAAAATCTTTTCAGCTACAAGTACCAAGAAAACCCAACTGACAGTGGATTAAACACATATGACTTTATTTATTTATTTATTTATTTATTTATTTATTTATTTACTTACTTACTTATTTACTTACTTACTTATTTAGTATTTTTCAGGAAGTTAATTTATTATTAACAGAAGTGTGGCATGGGTTCAGCTGTTCAATGATGCCATCAAGGATCTATGCTATTTCTAACTTTTTTGTCTGTAATATGTAGAGTCTTCATTCTCATGCTCATCCCCTCATGGTCACAAGAACGTTGTCACAACTCCAATCAGTATGACTATATTCAAGGCAGAAAGAAAAAGGAAGGGAGAATTGTGAGCCACGTGTGCCTAAGGAAAGCAAAAGCCTTTCAAAAGGTCCCCAGAAAACATCTCATGACCATAACTGGGACACATAGCCATCCCTAGCTCCAAGGGAAGCTAAGAAAGTTTCTGGCTCTTCAGCTTCTGAATGGGAGATGGCAAGGGAGAAGGGAATTTTGGAGTGGTGTCAGAAGAAATAGTCAAAAACTGGTAAAACAGTTTAAAGTAGTTGGCTCTCGGGAGCAGGACTTACAGTGGAAAGGAGTAGGACGGGATATTGCTGGGGTTTATTATGAGCTCTTTAGCACTATTTTATTTTTTAACTATGTGCAAGTATTATTTCGATGAAAGATAAAAATGTAGAAATAAAGTGTTATGATTTCTATGAAGGAAAAACCTTTGTAAAATAAAAGCTGGTAGCAGTTTTCTGTCTTCAGAGAAAAGGACGTCAATTTACCTTAGAAGCAAAGTAACCAGAATAGGCTCTTTACTTGGACTAATGTATGTTGGGCATTCACCCCCGATCTTAGAGAAAATTGTGCCATCACTATTAACCTGAACGTGGCTGCTGGAAACCAGTACAGCGCTGTGTAGCAGTTACATAGGTTGACTGTGCTTAGACAGTCTTGGTGCAATTTCCTGTCTGCCATTTATTAGCTCTGTGACCCTGGGCAAGTGACACCTGGGAGCCTCACTCTCCATCATTATGAAATGATGGTAATTCAAGTGCCTGGTTCAGAGTAAGCACTTAGCAAATGTTACCAACTGTGATTCTAATGTTAAACGTTCTGAGTAGTGACATAATTTGGGTGTACTTTAACAGTATTATGCTTTCACTGAGTTCATTTTTTTAATCCTATACACGGGCTTGGACTGGACTATCCCTGAAAATTACTATTCGCACTTGAGAGACGTGCATGCATATTTTTGCTGAGGCCTTTGCTCACAGAAGATACTCCGTTTGGATCATCAAGAAGTGTGTAGGCTTAGATTGCTGTTGACTCTTGTCAGAGGAAAGCTGTAAAAAGGACTGGATTATTGTTTCCACTCGATATACTGTTATTTCACATCAAAAACAATCCACCCAGTGAAATGTGCTGCTCACTATTGTGATTGCCTTGCGTGGGCCATGGGGACCAGGTCTGAACTGTGGGAAGCAGGTGTGAGAATGCCTCAGGAAGAAAATGGATACAGGGAGTGTTATGCTGGAGCAGGAAACACAGTTGGCCTGGGAGTGGGGAACAGAGCAATGACCTCCTCTCTCTGATGTCAAGGTGAAAGCTGGAGACCTGGACTCCAGGAGGGGAACACATGGCCCCAAACCATCCAGTTGGTAGATAATAAGCATTCCCACACATGATAGCAGGCCAGGAGGCTAAAAAGAGGGACAGCCAGTTAGCAACCCCCTACCAGGGGGGCCTGAGTGACATTCTCCTGGAGAGGTAATATATGGAATCCATTTACAATTTTCCTTTCTGGCCTGATAATTATCATCTGTTATCCTCAAGACTCCAGTAAAGTTCTGTTAAGCACACATACAGAGGAGAAAAGGATGCAATGGAAAAGGTAACTTTAGAGAATAAAGAAGAGCACTTAGAAATTTAAAATAATTTAAAATAAAAATAAAAACTTAATCAATGATAAAGTCAAGAAAATGTCTCAGAATGCAGAATGAAAAAGACATGGGATACTTTCAGTTTCTGGTCTGGCATGTAAGGAGCTTAGAAGTCATCACTTCATACATACAGTGAGAAAAAGGCTTAACAAACTGAAAATCAACAACTCTTTTTAGATCCCTAAGAGAACTGTGATCATAGTGAACACTTCTGTCCTTAAATTGAAGGGATAGCCCAAGAAGTAAGCAGAATCAGAACTTATTGGAGCAGAATACCAGGAGCAAAAAACTCTGTAGGAAACAGTATCAAGGTGGGAAAACCTAAACAGTAATTGATGAATTACTGGAGGCTGAGTGTGGAAAACTTTGAAAGTTATAAACTCCAAGGAAGCTAAGTGTTACTGGTCTCTGACATTTTCTTGAGTTTTACTTCCAGGAACCCTACCAGGTTCTCATGGTAGACTGGGGGAAAATCTTCTCCTGCTTCTGGTAGGGGGAGAGGGCTCATGGCCATATTCCCAAAACGTGTGTTCTCCTAAACAAGGTCTGCTCTTTTTTTTTTTTTTTTTAACATTTTTTTATTGAGTTATAGTCATTTTACAATGTTGTGTTAAATTCCAGTGTAGAGCACAATTTTTCATTTATACATGAACATACATATACTCATTGTCACATTTTGTTTTTCACTCTGAGCTACCACAAGATCTTGTATATATTTCCCTGTGCTATACAGTATAATCTTCAAGGTCTGCTGTTAAGGTGAACAATTATTACCACAGTCTGACTAAGGTTTTACCAGACACTAAATGAACTAGGGGAATGAAAATACCCAACTCCAGGCCTTTCTAACCCTCCTGCCTAACCTAATAGGGGAAAAAAATTAAGACGCACGTTTGAAGTTCACAGTCTAGGTTGACAAATACATGAAGATCTCATCATAGGTCTATAGAACAATTTCTCTCATTTGACATCTTAGCCCAATAGGGCTCCTATATAATAATAGAGAAATACAACTGAAGGAACTGTGCATCTCAGTCTTTATTTAAGAAGAGACCTCATGCAATCGACAAGGGATTAATTTCCAAAATATACAAACAGGTCATATAGCTCAATACAAAAAAACCAAACAAACTCATCAAAAAATGGGCAGAAGACCTAAATAAACATTTGTCCAAAGAAGTCATGTAGATGACTATCATGTACATGAAAAGATGCACAATATTTCTAGTTATCAGAGAAATGCAAATCAAAACAACAATGAGAGTCATTTCATACCAGTCAGAATGGCCATTAAAAGGTCCACAAACCATAAATGCTGGAGAGGGTGTGGAGAAAAGGGAACCCTCTTACACTATTGGGAATGTAGTTTGTTACAGCCATTATAGAGACTTCTTAAAGAACTAAAACTAGACTTACCACATGATCCAGCAATCCCACTCTTGGGAATATATCCAGACAGAACTCTAACTTGAGAAGATATATGCACCCCAGTGTTCATAGCAGCACTATTTACAATAGCCAAGACATGGAAGTAACCTAAATGTCTTACAGATGACTGGATAAAGAAGATGTAGCATATATATATACAATGGAATACTACTCAATCAAAAAAGTGGAATGAAATAATGCCATTTGCAGCAACATGGATGGACCTGGAGATTATCATACTAAAGGGAGTAAATCAGACAGAGAAAGTCAAATATCACATAATATCACTTACATGTGGAATCTTAAAAAATGATACAAATGAACTTATTTACAAATCAGGAACAGATTCACGGACATAGAAAACAAACTGATCCAAAGGGGAAAGGGGGTAAGGAGGGATAAATTAGAAGTTTGGGATTAGAAGATACAAACTACTATACATAAAATAGATTTAAAAACAAAGTCTTACTGTATAGCACAGGGAACTACATTCAATATCTTGTAATTACCTATAAAGGAAAATAATCTGAAAAAGAGTATATATACATATAACTGAATCACTTTGTTGTATACTTGAAACATTGTAAATCAACTATACTTCAATAAAAAAAAACTAAAAAATGATGAGATCTCAGAGGAAACCGAAAGACAACAGGGGAGACAAAAACAAGGACACCAGATGAAATTTTAGCCTTTGACACCTAGAGCTACAGGAAATCCTGTAAGCATAGGTTAATTCCTAGGCAGATAAACATAATACCTCACCCCAAAGGCCTATTTACCTCAGTTAATATTACCCAGTACATTATGTCTGGCTTTCACCAAAAAAAATTAAAAAAAGACAAAAACAGACTTTGAAGAGGCAGAGGGATAAATTAGGAGTACAGAATTAACAGACAGAAATTACTATATATAAAATAGATAAGCAACAGAATTTACTGTATGGTACAGCAAACTATATTCAATATCTTGTAATAACCTATAATGGAAAATAACCTGAAATATATATATATATATATATATATATATATATATATATATATATATATATATATATATATATCTGAATCACTTTGCTATACACCTGAAACTAACATAATACTGTAAATCAACTATACTTCAATTTTAAAAAATGGGTGAAGAGAGTGACACCAGCAAATTGCTGAAATAAAATGCTCCAGGCCCTCGATCCCCATGGAGACACTGAATATAGAACAATATATGGACCTAAATAGCTTTGTGACTACTTTAGCAGCCAGCTTAAAAGCTGCATCAACCAGGCGAATGTTTATGCAAGAAAAAAACTGAATTCAAAATGATAAAAAATAACAGATCATTTTGCCCACCCTGGCCCCACCTCATCCTCAGTGCAATACAGTGTGGTCAGAGGGGTCACTCATTTCTAGATATTCCCTCAAAGCAGAAAAGGAATATAAGTTTGCTTGCAATGTTTGGTTTATCTGAGGGTTGTCCAAGGGACTGGTTTTTGTCTTGCTTTACTTAGAGCACTGATGGGAATGACTACATAGCATGGATTGGAAGCCACGGAAAGCAGTGGCAAGGGCCATGGTGTGTTAAAGCTGCAGGGGATCTGCAGACCTGTAGGCACTTGGGGTCCAGAGATTATGAGCAGAAGAATAGAAATCCAAGGTTACTTAAAAAAAGCAGAGGTGAGACTCTTAGGGAAACTAAGACATTTAAAATCCCCCACATATACCACAAACTGGAATAAAAGCATACACAGAGGCCCAGGGAAGATGCATTTCCAGAATAAGTTTGAAAGGACACAAAGCGTTACACCTTGCTGATTAGTGAAGGACTTCCCCTGATGAAGCCAGTCTGCAAAGACTGAGAGAGGTGGCTGTTTTTTCCAATGCCCAAATTTCAACAATAGTTCACAAGGTGTACAGAGAAACAGGGTAATATAACCCATTCAAAGGGAAAAAAAAATCCAGAAATTGACCTTAAAGAAATGCAGGCCTCTGTTTTACTTGACTAAGAATTTGAAATGCGTGTCCCCCAAAGATGCTAAATGAGATAAAAAAGAACATGGACAGACAACTAAATGAAATCAAGAAAATGATGTATGAACAAAATGAGAATACCAAACAAAATTTTTTTTAAAAAAAGGACCAAACACAAATTTTAGATCTGAAAGATTCTGTGGTGATTAATTTTATGTGTCAACTTGACTGAGTCATAAAGTGTCAGGTATTTGGTTAAACGTTATTTCTGGTTGCATCTCTGAGGGTGTTTCTGGGAAATTAGCATTTGAATTGGTAGACTGAATAAAGCAGATTGCCCTTTTCAATGTGAGTGGGCATTATCCAATCCACTGAACATCTGAATAGAACAAAAAGGCAGAGGATAGGAGAATTGTTTCTCTGTACCTGATTGTTGACGTGAGACATTGGTCTTCTCTCAAATCGGAACTTAAAGACCTTTGGTTCTCCTGGTTCTCAGGCCTTCAGACTGAGATTGGAAATACACTACTTGATTTCCTGGGTCTCCAGCTTGTTGTGGAACTTCTCAGCCTCCATAATTACATGAGTCAATTCGTTATTTTATAAATATATAAATTTATAAATGTATAAAAAAATTGAAGAAAAGTGAACAGATCCTAATGGACTTATGGGAGACCATAAGCAAACGCATATATGCACTATGGGAGTGTCAGAAGAACAAGAGAGGGAGAAAGGGGCAGAGATCTTATTTGGAGAAATGACTGAAAATTTCCTAAATCTGAAGAAAGAAATGCATATGCCCATATAAGAAACTCAACCAACTCCAAGTAGGATAAATCCAAAACACCCATAGTGAAACACATTACAATCAAACTGTGGTAGGCCAGAGAAAAAGAGAAAACCATAAAAGTAGCAAGAGAAAAGTGATTTGTTATATACAAGAGAGCTCCCATAAGATTATAAGCAGGTTTCTCAGTGCTTATACCTTGCAGTGCTGAAAGAAAAAAATCCATCATGCAGGAATACTGTTTATAAACTGTTCTCATTTTTTGGGTTAGTTTTTCTTTTTGCTGTTCTAATTCAGTTATTTCTATCATTCTAGCTCTACATCACTTAGGCATTCTTATATATCACCTAGTCTGCTGCTAATTTCTTCTGGTGTGTTTTTCATTTCAGTTACTGTATTCTTCAGTTCTGACTGGTTCTTTTTTAATGTTTTCTAGTTTCTTGTTAAAATTCTCACTGTGTTCATCTATTCTTTTCCCTAGTTCAGTTAGTATTCTTATTACTAGTGCTTTGAACGCTTTACCTGGTAAATTATTTATCTCTGTTTTGTAAGTTGTTTTTCCAGATACTTTTTCTTGGTTTTTCATTTGAAACAAATTCCTGTCTTCTTCCAATTTTCCTTAACTTACTCTGTCCATGAGACTAGGTGAAATTGGTACTTATCCTGGTCTTGAAGGGTGTCCTTGTGTTGAGTGTCCATATATGGTCTGCATGTGTCTAGTGGCTTTGGTGGGATAGCTGGATCTGATGTGAGCACAAGTCATGTCGTCTCCCAGCGTGTGCAGGCAGCTATCACCTTGGTAGGAGGTGGGGCTGTAGATGGAGGGGCTACAGCCAGAGCCAGATGTGAGCCAGAGCTTCTCCTCTACTCCCTATTCAGGGTGGGGGCAGGTTCCAAGTTGCTGGAGCAGAACCTCTGCGGGTAGTCTGAGCCAGCTCCATCCTCTACAACTGCACACTCTCCTCAGCCACAGCACTCATCTCCCAGTTTGGACCTGCTTTGTGGGGAAAGAGGGACCAGAACAGGCACTCAGTGTGAGCCAGGGCATGTACTGGGGCAGTCCCAGCACCAGTCAGAGCTCCCAACTACTCCCAATCTGTCGCCCCTGTGAATACTAGTAATGGCTGCCCTCACCCTGTTCGATTGCCATGCTGGCTCCGAGCCAGCTCCATCCCATAGAACTGGGCATTCTCCTTGGTTGCAGCAGCCATTGCCCTAGTGTGAAGCTGTGCTGTGGAGGCAGCACTCAGTTCAGGCAGGAGTTTTGCTGAGGTGGTCACAGGAAACTGACCAGTGTCCTGGGCAGTTTCAATCTGCTTCCACTACCTTGTTTCAGGAGTAAGCAAGCATATACCTACTCTGCACAAATGGAATCTAGGTTTCTTATAGCTCGCTGTCATTCCCACTGGTTTTCAAACCAGCTGAGGGGAATTGTCCTCCCAGTGTTGCACTCCATGGCCGGGGTGCCCAATATGTGGTTCTAACTGCTCACTCTCCAGGAAGAATTTATAAGCTTATGTAGTTCCCCTCCTCTTCTGTATCATCTCCTAGGGGCACGGGTCTGACCTGGTCACTTCTTTTCCCTTCCTACCCAACTATGTGTGGATCTTTCTTACAGCATTGGTTGTATAAATCTTTCCTCCCATCTCCAGTTCTCCAGTTCATTTTCAGTGAGAACTGCTCCACATGTAGACATATTTTTAATATGTTCATGGAGGGAGGTGAGCTCCACAACCTCTTCATCATCTTGATTTCCTCTTCAGAAATTACATGTGTTCAGTGAAGGGTCCAGATAAAGAGTCAGATTCCTCCCCAGTGTGTGGGAGAGAAACTGGAGGTCTCTGAGTAGGATGAGATGTGTGTCCCATAGATTTTTGGACCATTCATTGGTGTGGTCCTCTTTGGGTTGATACTGTTTGGGAATCCCTGTGCTTCCTGTACCTAGATGCCTATTTCCCTTCCTAGGTTAGGGAAGTTTTCAGCTATTATGTCTCCTAATATGTTCTCTGCCCCCGTCTTTCTTCTCCTTCAATGACTCCTATACTGCAAATGCTAGTACACGTGATGTTGTCCCAGAGGTCTCAAACTGTCCTCATTTCTTTTATTCTTTTGTCTTTTTTTCTGTTCAGCATCAGTGATTTCCATTACTCTGTCTTCCATCTCTCTGGTGTCTTCTCTGTATCTTCTAATCTATTGTTGATTCCCTCTAGTGTATTTTTACTTCAGTTATTGTGTTAATCTCTCGTTCTTCTTTACAATTTCTAACCCTTCATTTAAAAATTTTAACTTCTAGGGATTTCAAGGTGGCAGAATAGAAGGACATGGAGCTCAATTCCTCCCACAAATACATCAAAATACATCTACATGTGGAATAATTCTCACAGAATACCTACTGGACTACCACAGAAGAACTCATATAATCAAAGCTACAAGAAACATCTCCACGTAAATGGGTAGAACAACAACAACAAAAAGAATTGGGATGGGACCTGCACCCTTGGGAGGGAGTTGTGAAAGAGGAAATGTTCTCACACCCTGGAAAGCCCCTTCACCAGTGGGGAGATCATCCAAGACAGAAAAGGAGCTTCAGAGGTTTGGAGGAGAGCACAGCAGACAGTTTGCGGCAAGCGGAGCAGAGAGATATCAGCACAGAGGATCCATGCCTCCTCTTTGCCTTCCCCAGCCTAAGATGTGGGCCTGTTTATTGTGGCTGCTGGGTGCTGAAATTTGGGCTTCAGAGGACAGATCCCAGGGAGAGGACTGGGGTTGGCTGCATAGAGACAGCTTGAAGGAGCTGGAGAGTGGTATGGGCTGCAACTGGGAGTGTGTGCAGTGGAGCCCAGGACCACCATAAAAAGCCCCATTGTTAATGAGTGCCCACAAAGGCAGTGGTGGGACTCTGCCATAGCAGCTTCTTTCTTGGCGTGCTTGCAGCAGGCATGGCTCCTCCATGGAAGCTCCAGGTGGCTTTGGCTGATTTATGCCTCCCTATACCTTTGTAAACTCAGCACCTGCAAGACATCTGAGCAGATTATTTGTGCACTGCTGGGGCAGGTCAGGCATTAGCAGAGGGTATATGTACTTGGAGGCAGGGCTGTGGGACTGAGCTGACCCTGAAGCCATAGCAGACCCAGGTACATGACTACATGTGACTACGGCCAGTCTTAGTGACTAACTTCGGTGACTCTGTGACTAATTTCAATGGATCTGCCCTTTGTGGCTTGGTGAGTACAGTGTCCAAGGGACACCAGGGTAGATTTCCTGCATTCCCATGACTGAGGTGAGGCTGAGGGCAGTGCCAACAACAGATACTTGTTGAGCCTGCACAGTGGGTGACAGGTGACACCACAGAGTGCACATCCTGGTGGACAACTCCTGCAGAGGATTACTCAGTGGCTCTTCTCCCAGTGGAAAAGCTTCAGTCCTGCCTACCTCACACAGCAGCTCAGAAATGGATCTGGGGGCTTCTACTCCAACAACTAAGGAACAGACCCAGCCCCTGACAGGGCTGTGACAACCACAGAGCAAAGTGGAGGCCCCATTCAACATCCATTGCAGGCTCTGGTCATCACAACACCAATCAATCACACCCCCTATCAAGGGGATAATAACCAGCACACATAGAGGAAAGATATGACAGCCATCCATCCTAGAATCAGCCCTTGCAACAAAAATATTAGATGCATACAGGCTACATATGAATGCTCCCACATAAAAACAACCCTTCAAGGCCACAGTAGATAATTGTTACTCCTAAATTCATAATCATAGAAATATAAGTAAAATGAAGAAGCAGAGGAACCACTCAATTAAAAGAACAAGAAAAATTCCCTGAAAGACCAAACAATGAAATAGACCTCTCCAGTCTACGAGAACTTGAGTTCAAAAAGGAGATAAAAAAATAATGAAGGAATTAAGAAAGGTTATCTATAGAAATGCAGATCACTATAACAAGGAACTAGAAACTATAAAGAGGAACCAGGTAAAACTAGAAAAATCATTTGCCAAGACAAAGATGAGATAAAAACAATAGATAGCAAACTAACTAATGCAGAAGGATGAATAAGTGATCTGGAAGGCATAATATTGAAAATCAACCAATAAGAACAGCACATAGAAAGACAAAAAAAAAAAAAGAAAATATAAGAGACTTATGTGATAATATAAAGCACCAATCTATGCATAATAGGGGCCCCAGAAGGAGAAGAAAGAGAAAAGGGGATCAAAAATGTATTTGAAGTAGTTATGGCTAAAAACTTCCCAAACCTAAAGAAGGAAGCAGATATCCAAGTACAGGGAAAACAGAGGGTCCCAAACAAGATGAACCCAAAGAGACTTACACCGAGACATATTATAATTAAAATGGCAAAAGTTAAAGATAAAAAGAAGATTCTAAAGGTGGCAAGAGACAAACAAAGTTATTTACAAGGGAATGCCCATAAAGCTATCTGCTGATTTCTCTACAGAAAAGTTGCAGCAGAAGGGAGTGGCAAGATATATTCAAAGTTCTGAAAGGGAAGAACCTGCAACCTAGGATACTCTGCCCAGCAAGATTATCATTTAGATTAGAAGGAGAGATAAAGAATTTCTCAGACAAGCAAAAACTAAAAGAATACAGCAAGATGAAACCTATCCTGCAGGGGAGGTAATAGCTTAGTGGTAGAGTGCATGCTTAGCATGCAAGAGTTCCTGGGTTCAATCTTTAGTACCTCTATTAAAAATAAATTTAAAAAAAAACCAAGACTTGATAGAAAAGAGAAAATCATAATTGGAAATGCTATGATAACTACAGTGAAAAGAAAAAGAATAAACATGAAGATGTAAAGGACAACAAAAATCAGAAAGTGTAGAGGAGGAGAATGAGAAAATACAGATTTTTTTTAAGAATGTGTTTGAGCCTACTTGAAGACCAGTCTAAAGCAAGTAGATGTAGTAATGGGTTAATGTACTGGAAAAATAGGGTAACCACAGATTAAAAACATACAATAGATTCATGAAAACCAAAAAGAGGAGAACTCAAGCATAATACACACACACAAAAATCATCAAACCACAAAAGAAAAAACAAAAACAAAAAGAAAGAAACAAAGAAAAAACACAAAATCAACTGGAAAACAAGGTTTAAAGTGCAATAAATATATGTCTATCAATAATTACCTTAAATGTCAATGGACTAAATGTTCCAATCAAAAGACACAGTGTGACACAACATTGTAATCAACTATATTTCAATTAAAAAAAAAAGACAAAGCGGCAGATTGGATAATAAAACAAGAGCTTACAGTAGGCTGCCTACAAGAGATCAACTTTAGGTGAAGGACACACATAGCTTGAAAGTGAGGGGATGGCAAAAGATATTTCATTCAAATGGAAATGATAAGAAAGTAGGGGTAGCAGTACTTATATCAGACAAAACAGACTTTAAAACAAAGGCTATAAAGAAAGACAGTATATAATGTTGAAAGAATCAATATAAGAAGAGGAATCTATACTCATTAACATATATGCACCCAATATAGGAGCACCTAAAAACATAAAACAAATACTAACAGACATAAAGGGAGAAATTGATGGGAATACAATAATAGTAAGAGATTTTAACAGCCCATTAACATAAATGGATAGATCTTCCAGACAGAAAATCAATAAGGCAACAGACATACTAAATGACACAATAGAACAGTTAGAGTTTATTGATATTTTCAGGACATTACATCCAGAAAACTCCCTAGAATATACATTCTTTTCAAGTGCACATGGAACACTCCTTAGGATAGATCACATACTTGGATACAAAAGAAGCCTCAACAAATTTAAGAGGATAGATACTAGTTCAAGTGTCTTTTCTGAGCACAGTGGCATGAAACTAGAAATCAAGCACTGAAAAACAAATAAGAAAAAACAATTGCATGGAGACTAAACAACATGGTACTAAAAATCCCAATGAGTAAAAAGTGATATCAAAGAGGAAATTTTAAAAGATTTTGAGACAAGTGACAATGAAAATACAACCAAACAAAATCTATAGGATACCCAAACACAATCTTAAGAGGAAAGTTCATAGCAATACAGGCCTTTCTCAAAAAATAAGAACAATCTCAAATAAACAACCTAGCCTACCACCTAAAAGAATTAGACAAAGAAGAACAAACAAAACCTGAAGTTAGTAGAAGAAATGAAATAATAAAGATCAGAGAGGAAATAAATAAAATAGACATTTAAAAAACAATAGAAAAAATCAATCAGACCAAGAGCTGGTTTTTGAAAGAGTAAAGAAAATTGACAAACCTCTGGCCAGGCTCATCAAAAAGAGAGAGCACACAAATAAACAAAATAAGAAATGGAAGAGGAGAAATTACAACTCATACCACAGAAATGCAAAAAAGCATAAGAGAATACTATGAACAACTATGTGCCAACAAATGATAGAAGAAATGAACAAGTTTCTAGAAGCATACAGTCCACCAAAACTGAATCAAGAAGAAATAGATAATTTGCACAAGCCATTCACTAGAAGTGAAATAGAATCTGTAATTTAAAAATAATACTCTGCAAACAAAAGTCCAGAACGAGATGACTTTCTTAGTGAATTTTACCAAACATACAAAGAAGAACTTATACTGATTCTTCTCAAACTCTTCCAAAAGATTGAATAGGAGGTGACACTCCCAAACTCATTCTATGAAGCCACAATTACCCTGATATCAAAGCCAGATAAAGACACTACCAAAAAAGAAAATTACAGGCCAATATCTTTGATGAACATAGATGCAAAAATCCTCAAGAAAATATGAGCAAATAGAATCCAACAACACATAAAAAAGATGATACACTATGATCATGTTGGATTCATCCCAGAGTCACAAGGATAGCTCAACATATGCACATCAATCAGTGTGAAACACCACATCCACAAAAGAAAGGACAAAAACTACATGATCATCTCAATAGATGCAGAAAAAGCATTTGATAAAATTCAACATCAATTTATGACAAAAACTCTTACCAAAGTGGATATAGAAGAAACATATCTCAACATAATAAAAGCTATTTATGACAAACTCACAGCCAACATAATACGCAATTCTGAAAAGCTGAAAGCCTTCCTGCCAAAATCTGGAATAAGACAAGGATATCCAGTCTCACCACTGCTATTCAACATAGTTTGGAAGACCTAGCCACAGTAATCACAAAAGAAAAAGAAAAAGAAATAAAAGGGATCCAAATTGGAATGGAAAAGGGGAAATTGTCACTATATGCAGCTGACATGATTCTCTACAGAAAAAACCCTAAAGACTCCACACAATAACTACTAGAAGTGATAGATGAATTCAACAAAGTAGCAGGATACAAGATTAACATAGAGAAATCAGTTGCTTTTCTTTACAATAACAATGAAATATCAGGAAAAAAGTACAAACATCCATTTTATAATTGTATCCAAAAAAATAAAATCCTTAGGAATAAACCTGACCAAGGAGGTGAAAGACATATGTATATATAACTGAATCACTTTGCTGTACACTTGAAGGTAACACAACATTGTAAACCAACTATACTTCAATAAAAATTTTTAAAAACAATACAAATCACCACATTGTACACCTTAAACTTACACAATGCTATATGTCAATTATATCTCAATGCAGCTAGAAAAAATATTTATTAACTCATAACCAGTACTCTACCGTTTACAATCCCAAAAACCTTCTAATACTCAATTATTTAAAGCAAAGCCTAGATATATCATTTCAATCACAAATACTTCACTATGCATCTCTAAAAGAGAGTTTCTGAATGTTGGCACTATTAACATTTTGAGTCACAAGAATCTTCTTCTTCTTCTTCTTCTTTTTGGCTTGTGCACTGTAGCATATTTAGCAGCAATATTCATGTTTACACACTAGATGGTAGTAACCCCCACCCAGACAAAAAATGGTGACTTTGGACATTGCTAAATGTCCCCTTGGTGGCAAAATCCCCCTCCTCCTTCAATTGAGAATCATTGTTGTAAAACATAAGGAATTTAAAAGAAAAACCACAATGCCATTTTTGGTAAATAATATTAACAGCAATTCCTTAATATCATAAACCTGGTCAATATTCAAATTGTCCTGATTATTTCATAAAATTTTTTACAGATTTTTCAAATCAAGTCTCAATTAATTTGCACATGTCTCTTTTCATTTAATCTATAAATTCCCTCTCTTTGCTATGGATTCAAGTGATGTCTGCACGTATCAATTGGCTGATTTGTCTCTTTTAATATGTAACAACTTTGTCTCTTACTTTATTATTTTTTTCTTTCTGTTTGTTCATGGAAGAGACCAGGTCTTTTGTCCTTTAGAGTTTTCCATACTTTGGGTTAAGCTAACTGCATCTCTGTGCTTTTATTTAACATGTTCCTCTGTTACCAGTGTTTAGATAGATAGATAGATAGATAGATAGATAGATAGATAGATAGGGAATCTTGATCAGACCAATGTTTATTTTTGGTGAGAATACTCCATAGGCAATGTTGAACATTCATAAATTTTAACATTACAGAGAAAGAGAACTGCTGACAGGTGTCAATTAATAAAATGCAAGAGGAAATTCACAAGTACACAGCATCAACTATGATATATTCTTGCCACAAATAAAAAATTAACTTGAATCCAATCAAACTCTAGACTTAGCTACAACTTTACAGGAAAAACAGGGGATGTAAGAACATGTTAAATAACATCATGGGAATAATCAGCCAAATTCAGAATGTAGAAAACTCTGTGGGACAAATGACCCAATTTTCTCCCATCAATAAACAGGAAAAATATAGAGTAGTATAGGAAAATGTTATAGACCATCAGTGGTATACCAACCAATTGTAACACTGTAACATATGAATGTCACATAAATCCTGATTTAAACACAAACTCTGTAAATAAAATGTCTATGGGTCTTTCATGGAAATTTGAACATTCACTGGATATTAGATGTTATTAATGAGTTATTACTTGGAGGGTAGTTTTTTTATTCTAGTGATATATGCTGAGATAATTATGAATGGAATAACATGTGGAATTTGATTTAAAATAGTCCAGTGGGAAAAACATTCCTGCAAACAAAATTCCAAGACCAGATGGCTTCACTGGGGAATTCTATCAAACATACAAAGAGGAGCTCATAACAATCCTTTTCAAACTCATCTAAAAGAATGAAGAGGAGGGAATACTCTCAAACTCTTTCTATGAAACCACCATCACCCTGATACCAAAGCTAGACAAAGACACTATCAAAAAAGAAAATTAAAGGCCAATATTTTTGATGAACATAGATGCAAAAATCCTCAAGAAAATATGAGCAAACAGAATCCAACAACACATAAAAGAGATCATACACTATCAAGTTGGATTCATCCCAGGGATACAAGGATTCATCATACACAAATCAATCAACATGATACAACACAGCAACAACAATAAAAAGGACAAAAATCACTTGATCATTTCAATAGATGCAGGAAAAGCATTTGATAAAATTCAACACCTATTTATGATAAAAACTCTTACCAAAGTGGGTATAGAGGGAACACATCTGAACAAAATAAAAACTATGACAAACCCACAGTCAGCACAATACTCAATGGTGAAAAGTTGAAAGCCTTTCTACTAAAATCTGGAACAATACAAGGATGCCCACTGTCACCACTTCTATTAAATATAGTATTGGAAGTCCTAGCCATAGCAATCAGAAAAGAAAGAGGAATAAAAGGGTTCCGAATTGGAATGGAAGAGATAAAATTGTCACTATATGTGGATGACATAATACTATATATAGAAAATCCTGTAAGGCACCACACAAAAAATACTAGAACTGATAAAGAAATTCAGCAAGGTGGCAGGATACAAGATTAATGTACAGAAATCAGTTGCATTTCTTTACACTAACAATGAAATATCAGAAAAGGAAAGTAAAGAAACAATACCTTTAAAAATTGCTTTAAAAAAAACCTAGGGATAAACCTGACCAAGGGGGTGAAATACTTACACATGGAGAACTACAAAACATTGATTAAGGAAATTGAAGATGATTTAAAGAAATGGAAAGATATCCCATGCTATTGGATTGGAAGAATCAATATTGTTAAAATAGTCATACTACCCAAAGTAATCTACAAATTGAATGCAATCCTTAACAAATTACTCATGACATTTTTCATAGAACTAGAACAAATAATCCTAAAATTTTTGTGTAATCACAAAAGGCCCAGAATTGCCTAAGCAATGTTGAAGAATAACAACAAAGCTGGAGGAATAACTTCCCCAGAGTTCAGACAATAATACAGGTCTACAGTAATCGAAACAGCATGATATTGGTACAAAAACACACATAGGGATCAGTGGAACAGAATAGAGATCGCAGAAGTAAACCCACAGACTTATGGTCAATTAGACAAAAAAAGCAAGAATATACAATGGAGAAAAGACAGCCTCTTTAGCAAGTGGTGTTGGGAAAACTGGACAGCAGCATGTAAATCAAAGAAGTTAGACCACTCCCACACACCATACACAAAAATAAACTCAAAATGGCTTAAAGACTTAAACATAACACAAGACATGATAAACCTCCTAGAAGAAAACATAAGCAAAACATTCTCTGACATTAATCTTAGCAATGCTCTCCTAGGGCAGTCTACTGAGGCAATAGAAATAAGGGCAAAATAAACAAATGGGACCTAATTAAACTTATAAGCTTTTGCACAGCAAAGGAAAACATAAGCAAAACAAATAACAACCTACGGAAAGGGAGAAAATATTTGCAAATGATGCAATTGATAAAGGCTTAATTTCCAGAATATATAAACAGCTGATACAACTTAATAACAACAACAACAACAAAACCAAACAACCCAATCCAAAAATGGGCAGAAGACCTAAACAAGCAATTTTCCAGTGAAGATATACAAATGGTCAATAGGCACCTGAAAAAATGCTCAATATCACAAATTATCAGAGAAATGCAAATCAAAACTACAATGAAGTATCACCACACACCAGTCAGAATGACTATCATTCAAAAGTCCATGAACGATAAATGTTGGAGAAGGTGTGGAGTAAAGGGAACCCTCCTACACTATTGGTGAGAATGTAGCTTGGTGCAGCCACTATGGAGAAAGGTATGGATATTCCTCTTAAAAAAAAAACCTAAAAATATACTTACCATATGATCCAGCAATCCCACTCCTAAGCATATATCCAGAGGGAACCATAATTCAAAAATACACATGCACCCCAATGTTCATAGCAGCACTATTTACAGTAGTCAATACATGGAAACAACCTAAATGTCCATCAACAGATGACTGGATAAAGAAGAAGTGGTATATTTATACAGTTGAATACTATTCAGCCATAAAAAAGAATAAAATAATGCCATTTGCAGCAACATGGATGGACCTGGGGATTGTCATTCTAAGTGAAGTAAGCCAGAAAGAGAGAGAAAAATACCATATGACATCACTCACATAGTATCAAAACACACACACACACACTAATGAACTTAATTACAAAACAGAAACAGACTCACAGACATAGAAAACAAACACAGTTTCCAGTGGGGAAAGGGGGTGAGAAGAAATAAATTGGGAGCTTGAGATTTGCAGATACTAACTACTTGCTATATATAAAATAGATAAGCAACAACTTTACACTGTACAGCACAGGGAACTATATTCAATATTTTGTAGTAACCTATAATGAAAAAGAATATGAAAATGAATATATGTATGTATATATATGACTGAAACATTATGTTGTACACCAGAAATTGATACAACATTGTAAACTGACTATACTTCAATTTTAAAAAAGACACAGAAAACGTTCATCACAACAAAGATCCTTCATATTGCCCTTTTATAACTACACTCACTTCCCTCTCCCACCTGCCTCCACTAGTCCCTAGTTCCTTGTAACCAATAATCTGCTCTCCATTTCTAAATTTTATCATTTCAAAAGTCCTGTATAATGGAATCACATGGTATATTAACTTTTTGGATTGGATTTTTACACTCAACATAATCTGCTGGTGATTATTCCACATTGCAGCATATATAAGTAATTTGCTCTTTTTCATTCCTGAGTAGTATTCCATATGGTTGTACCAGTTTGTTTAATCATTTGCCTGTTGAAGGTCATCTAGGATGTTTCCAGTTTTGTGGTATTATGATGAATGCTGGTACTAACATTCATGTACATGTTTTTGTGTGAACATAAATTTTAATTTCTCTAGGATAAATGCCCATGAGTACAATTGCTGGGTTACACGGAAAGTGTATATTTGGTTTTGTAAGAAATTGTCATATTATTTTCCAGTGTCTGTATCATTTTACATTCCCACCAGCATCGTATGAGTGATCTAGTTTCTCCACATCCTTTTAAGTATTTGGTGTTATTATTATTTTAAAAAAATTTATCTGTTTTGAGAGGTGAGTGATATTTCATTGTGCTCTTAATTTGTACTTTTCAAGTGACTAATAATGTTGAAGATCTTTTCATGTGATTATTTTCAACTGCATATCTTCTTCAGTGAAATGTCTGTTCACACCTTTTATACTTTTTCCAATTGGATTTTTTTTTATTGTTGACTTTTGAGATTCCTATATATATTCTAGCTAGAATATATATTAAGAGAAAGAATATAGACTATAGTCCATGGTTGAATATGTGGTTTGCAAATATTTTCTTCCAGCTTGTAATGTGTTTTTTCATCTTCTTCATACTATGTTCAGCAGATTAAATGTTTTTTAATTTTTATGAAGTTCAACTTATTTTTGTTTAAGGATTGTGGTATTGATGTCTAAGAATTCTTTACCTAGCCCTCGGTTCTGAAGAATTTCTTCTATTTTTTATTCTAAAACGTTTATAGTTTAACAAGTTACATTTAATTCCATCGACCACTAAAATGATAATATAAGAAGAGTACAAACAACTTTACACTCTTAAATTGGACAAATAAGAAGAAATGGACAAATTCCTTTTAAACCACAAATTATCCAACTGAGATGAAAGAAACAATTTGAATAGTTTTATAGCCGTTAAAGAAAACAAATTCATAATTTAAAATTTCCCCCTTGCACAAATATCTATGCTCAGATTGTTTTACTGGAGAATTCTATTTTATTTTTAACCTAGATGTGTCTTTAAATCTAAAATGTGTCTATTGTAGACAGCATATATTTGCATCTTTAAAAAAAAAATCCAATCTGATAATCTTTGTCTTTTAATTGAAGTGTTTCATCTATTTATATTTAAGACTATTATTGATATGGTTCAATATAGAGTTGCCATTTTGCTATTTCTTTTCTATATGTTTGACTCCTGTCTTTTTTGTTCATTTTTTAAATTGAAGTATAGTCGGTTTACAATGTTGTGTTGATTTCTGATGTACAGCGTAGTGATTCAGCTGTGTGTGTGTGTGTGTGTGTGTGTATTTCTTTTCTTATTGACTCCTGTCTTTTTTGGTCTCCTGTTCTTTCTTTACCATTTTCTTTTGTGTTAAATATTTGCTTTCTAGCGTATGAATTCTTTTATTGGTTTTTTTTAATCTATATTTTTAAGTTATTTTCTTAGCGGTTACTCTGGAAATTACAATATGCATCTTAATTTATTACAATCTACTTCAGATTAATGCTAACTTAGTTCTAGTAAAACATACAAATTTTATTCCAATATTTCTCCATTTCCTCCCCCCTCTTTTTTGCTCATTTGTCCTATATATTACATATTTATATGTCCTGAGCCTAGCAATAAAGTTTTTTAATTTCTTTTTTTCTTTTTAAAAATTGAGTTATAGTCAGTTTACAATGTTGTGTCAATTTCTGATATACAGCAAAATTTTTCAGTCATACATGAATATACCTATGTTCATTTTCATATTATTTTTCACCATGAGCTACTACAAGATCTTGAATATATTTCCTTGTGATATACAGTATAAACTTGTTTTTGTAATCTATATATACCTGCCAGTATCTACAAATCTCAAACTCCCAGTCTGTCCCTTCCCACTCTCCTCTCTCCTGGCAACTACAAGTTTGTATTCTATGTCTGTGAGTCTGTTTCTGTTTTATATTTAAGCTCATTTGTCTTTTTTTTTAGATTCCACATATGAGTGATATCATATGGTCTTTTTATTTCTGTTTCTGGCTTACTTCACTTAGTATGACATTCTCCAAGGACATCCATGTTGCTGCAAATGGTGTTATGTTGTAATTTTTTATGGTTGAGTAGTACTCCATTGTATAAATATACCACCACTTCTTTATCCAGTCATCTGTTGATGGACATTTAGGCTGTTTCCATGTCTTGGTTATTGTAAATAGTGCTGCTATGAACATTGGGGTGCAGGTATCTTTTTGAATTAGGGTTCCCTCTGGATATATGCCCATGAGTAGGATTGCTGAGTCATATGGTAAGTCTATTCCTAGTCTTTTGAGGAATCTCCATACTGTTTTCCACAGTGGCTGCACCAAACTTCATTCCCAGCAACAGTGTAGGAGGGTTCCCTTTTCTCCACACCCTCTCCAGCATTTGTGGACTTTTGAATGATGGCCATTCTGGCTGGTGTGAGGTGATACTTCATTGTGATTTGCATTTCTCTGATAATTAGTGATATTGAGCATTTTTTCATGTGCCTATTGATCATTTGTATGTCTTCATTGGAGAATTACTTGTTTAGGTAAGTACTGTTTTGTGCAAGTTTCTTTTAAATCAGTTAAAAAAAGAGAAAAATATATTTATATTGTATGTTATATTTACTTACATAATTTTCACATGTCTTAACACTCCTTATCTTTCCTCTACCTTTATTATCATTATAGACTCATGCCATGTTTTGGCAGATTCAAGTTATGTCAATTGACTATAATGATAATTACAGAAATTATTTTCTGTATTAGAAATAGTATACATTTTATGTATCATAAAACTTTTTTTTCATTTA